>NW_014333091.1:120250-123588 GCF_000341935.2 Cephus cinctus | reverse complement strand
CGCCTCTCTCTCGCTCCTCCGAATCAGGGAATGAGCTTTCGCTCGGTAGCTACCTATGGGACGCAATAGGAAAAGTACGCAAAAGCCAGAGGAGGGTTGAAATGGCGTAAGAGAGGCAGAGCGTCGAATGATATTGTTTTAGCTGAAAACGAGTCCTCCGTGGACACTTAGAGGACATTTTCCCGTGGGTCGCTCGCAGCCATAAAAACCCAATGTGGAAATATCAAGCAGTTACCCTCCGGCCCTCTCCAGCCCTCCAGTGTCCTCCAGTGTCCTCCAGTATCGTCCAGTCCCTCTAGATAGTCCCCTCTTTATTCGTTGACTGGCTGGCTGACTATGTGCTTCCAAAGGAGAAGCTGCTTCGTACTGTTCACTTAAGGGAAGGCACGCCTATGAATATGTTCCGGCTCAAATAATTTTCTATTCCCCATAGAACTCCTCCAGGGTTAAACGTTAAACGGATTAACAGGAACGAGAGAGGTCTATGGCATATTTGATACAGTACTCAGAACGTACCTGCCAGATACATACCTATATAGAAGTTGAGCATGTCCCTCCCTACCATTCTTAACGATTCACCAGGGTGTCTACTGGGGACACGCATGCGACTTGGCTCATTGCCTCGAACCAGCAAAATCTGACCCGATTCCTTTGGGATAAATCTTAAATTTGGCATGCCAACCTAGGACCAGGCATTCCTCCTTTCGTCTGATTCGCCGTAGCGCGACCTATGACAGTCGTGTCTCGCCGACTCTTTCTTCTGTCAGTCTCTGCGATTCTGATTGTCAGGATGTCTCATTCTTAGGAAAGAGGAACCTCCTGATCCTGTGGGAACATCTTTATGTATGGAACAAGTTCACGAGTAGGAACGTCTAGGAAATTCCAGAGAATGGTATTTTCCGAGGAGAGGAAAGATGGCTTCAGGCTAGAGAATATGGGTTTCATGGGTTGGTAGGTGTCTTCCTCTCTCTCTCTCTCTCACACACACACACGCGCACACTCACTCCCTCTCGCTTCACCCTTTCTTCTCTCCCTCCTCAGGGCTGCAAGAAACATGTTGCTCACGTTTTGACGGTGTTAGTGCCAGTACTTGGGAATGTTACACAGGAGCTATGACTAGTAAGTCCCTTCTTATGTTCCTCTCAGTTAATGGTAGGTGCTTCATGGGTTCGCGATGGTACTCTTGTCGCCTGGCTGGCTGGATGGCTGGATGGCTGGATGGCTGGGTGGTTGGCTCGTACACTGGCTGACTCGAGCACACTGCACCTATAATGTACCAGACCGGATGCGGAAGTCGTGTTCTCCACTGAAGCAAATTTCTCACCTGGTCGCGTCCACTATCTACGCATTGTACGTCACGTTGTTTACTTGTATCGATGGGATGTCCAAAGGGAAAACTCAGCCCCTACCTCATTTTCTTCTACCCAATCGAGAACCCCCCTCCTCCATCTAATTTTTCTACCTTAACCCCTTAGCGATTCTCTTCCCGCTCTCTGTCATTCTCCTTTATCTCTCTCCATTGAAGTTGAGATAAGCCAAGCAGGGCCCGCAGCACGCGATACGCTCCAAGAGATTCGACGTCGCTTTGACAAATTCGTGGAACGACTTGCGATCGAACGGTCGACTGTCATGGCTCAAACGACTGAACGTCTCTTTGTTCTCGTGAGCGCCATTTTCCGCGTAGAAAAGCTTGAAGGGTTCGGATGGAAACGGTGAGGATAACTGGGACGTTGCTCTTGATAATGGGATAGGAAAGCCATAGGAACAGCGACGCTATCCCGACGGACTGCGACGCGAAAGGGGTGTAAATAATCGTGACGAACGGGACTGGAACTTCCATGGGACTCGTGCGAATCCAGTTTCTTTGGGCCAACGAGCGTCTGTCCATGCAGAATGAAAAGGACACTGGGAGGCAACAGTCCATGTGTAGACAATACACATACATATTGCATCTACATCCCTTCGCGTGTAGGGTCCTTTCGAAAAGGGTCACTCGCACAGCAGGCGACGAACTGCAGGCAACCCTTTAAAACCTTTGCTTGGCTCTCTTCTTTTTTTTACGGGCAATTTGCATAAAGTTCGCACCCATTAGGCGGTACGCACGCGTCTTCGTTTGCGAATTCGTTATTATTGGCACGGGCTGACGAGCTTCAAAAGAAAAGCGTCTCTCCTAATTGCGCTGACGAGCTTCGGCTCGTCTCCTTTGATACAATTAGACGGAGCGAAGGGATCTTTGACTCGAAACTCAGCTAGACTTCCAAAAAGCTTCCGGGCTGATATTCCACTTTCTCCTTGGACGGTACCACTTCGATTCTTAGTAATTAGTATAGCAACGCTGTGGTCCATTTTGCGTCTAGCAGTTGAGGAACGACGCCTGCTGCTGGTTTAGGAACAGTCAATGCCTACCACCACTCCATACAAATTTGTTTCTAGTTTTGAATGGCACACGGAGGAGCGAGGTAGTGAAAGGGAAAAACTGAGAGAGAGAGAGAGAGAGAGAGAGAGAGAGAGAGAGAGAGAGAGAGAGAGTCGTGAAACTTTTGAACACACAGCACCACCGCGGGAAAGCTCTTCAGAACAAACGTCGAACGGCTTCTCTGCTTTTTCTACTTTCCCTACTTCTCTTGCTTCTCCAGCTTACCCTACTTTCTCCGTCTAACCTGCGGGCTGCCTTTCATTAAGTTTTCCCGGCATTTTCGTTGCCGCTTTAACGAACCTTTCAATCGCGTTAATGACTGTTTCCGGGTAATGCATGCCTGTACACACGTCGCGACGCAGGTCGCTCGTCGCGCTCACGTTTACGTCGGGAGGTGGAAGAAATAATGCGAAGATTCTCATGAGAGCGATCTTCGAGAATTCGGGGTGTCGATTTACACGTGACAAGAAGTAAGGAGAAACGTTGACACGTGTCAGTGTATTATCGTGGAAAAGGTACGAGTGGCTGTTCAGGGGTAGTGCTGAAGGGGCTCCATGTATACTCCTGTAGAAGACGGGAGGGGGGAGGAGGGGGGAGGAGGTTCGAGGGCGCAGGATGAGAAGGTTGTCGGTATCGTGTTTGCTGAAAACAGCAAAGTGGTTGCTCATGCTAAGTGGGTTTTACGTTGGTGAATTTAAGAGGGCAGGTTGGCATAGGCTGATCAATATGCTAATATTTTGATGCCTCCGCTATCGAGTTACGTTTTACGAACAAACAGGCAGGAGGGACTCGGAGGGTTTTGGAGGCCTTCGGGGGAATCCCTGCAGAGCCGTGAACCAATCCTCCAAAAGGGATCTGGAAGCGGGACCCTGCGCGACGTCGGGACGCTCGAGCTGCGTTAGGCCACGTCAGCTGGGAGGTT
>NW_014333091.1:119897-120150 GCF_000341935.2 Cephus cinctus | reverse complement strand
GGGGGGGGGGGTATTCGTAGCGACCGGGAATTCGGAGGGAGGAATTGAACAAGGGTGGAAAGGTGAAACCTGAAATAAATAGTAATAAAGTGGGAGAAAGAGGACTGTCTGTTAGATATTATATATGCAGTCTACCTACCCGCCGATAGCTCCGAGCCATCCAACCCCCCCCCCCCCCCCCCCCCCCCCCCCCCCCCCCCCCCCCCCCCCCCCACCCCCCCCCCCCCCCCCCCCCTCCCCCCCCACCCCCCCC
>NW_014333091.1:112410-119873 GCF_000341935.2 Cephus cinctus | reverse complement strand
CGATAGGTTAACGAGGAAAGTTTATTTGCGTATTTATTACCCTCCACCGGAGACCGCTATCTTAATGCTTCGCCACGCCGCGCCACGCGAACCTACCACGGGCCATGCCATCCTTACCACCCTTATCACCCTTATCACCCTTACCACATCGACTACGGATTTACGTCCACCACCTCTTTTCCGAGAGTCACTTTTTCCCTGCCATTCCTCTCAGCGAATAGGACTGATTGTGAGTCGCGTGACCTAGAAGAGGCCATGCGGTATAGCGCGAGAGGAAGAGAGACGAAGAGAGAGAGGGGCAAGTGCAAGAGAGTGCGAAGAATTACGCGAAAAGATACTGGCTGACACTGGACCACCCGGTGGAGAAGATTAATTAAAATTAGTTATTAAATTGACTCCGATATACCGGGTGTAAGAGTAATATCATTGTCGTGGCTTCTTGAGATAATCTCGATAACGAGGGGCGGAAGGGGGCCCACTTATCGGATAGGATGGTCCAGAAGACGTTCGACATGGTGAATATCCCGGGTAAAGTAGAAGATGCTGCTGGCGCATCGCATTACCCATCCAAGTATCCAGCCATCTTCTGGTTTCCGGGTAACAGCGGGGGTGCCCCACGCGACCTTAAAGATGGTTCCCACTGTGAAATGCACTCAGTCGCTGCTCACTCAGGTTACTCCCAAGAGCGAGGCAGCATCCACTAGCCTCTGGGTTATTCTTCTCTCTGGCTCTGAGACTTCCTCATCTCTTCCGATCATCTCCAAACCTAAGTAGATGCGAAGTATTATTTTCATCTTGAGAGCCCCCCCCCCGCCCCCCGTTGCAATTTAAAAACTAAAAAAATGTTCGATTCCTCTATCACCCTTCGTTCCCTTCGTCCCCTGACACTCTCTCTCATGTTCGTAGCAATCGACTGCCATTCGCGAAACCTTCAATGCCTTCCAAGTACATCCATCTACCACCCCACCGACCCTTAAGCATAGCTATACTCGCACTCAGCTAACTCTCGCTTAGAAGTTCGTAATCGATCTACCAAGTCCTTGAAATCCTTTCGTTATTCTAGGAATATTGCCAGGAGCGTCAAAGTGGTAAGTTCGCTACACCTTGTAATCTAAGGATCCCGCATGGGGATTCGGCTGAATGGGTAAATCTTGAACACTATACGATGTATCTAGATTGACATTATTTTTTTGGAAGGATTTGGAGGAATCTAATTCTTTTTATAAAATTTCACATAAGAAGGTCGCAGACAAGATCGCTTTGTGTAAAGGACCAAACGGAGACAGAAAGTACAGGAACACGAGATGAGAGACTCTGGAACATGAATGTTGCTGTTCTTTATGGTTGGAGCTTATCTCAAAACCTACAGGCGAATTCCCATGCGTTTTTGCTTCAGGTAGCTTCAATGAGTGAGTGAACGAGTACGGGAGGAAAGGAGTGCAGGGGGTGGCACACTCAGGGTTGCTGGATGAGATGTAAGAAGAGCGAGGGGGAATAGGAATCGATGGAGATAATGCCCATTACCCCTAATACGAACTAGCCTTCTCCTCACCTCCATCTCCTCTATGGCCATCTAACTCACCATCTCATCCGCCCGTTCTCTCTCTCTCTCTCTCTCTCTCTCTCGCTCTCTCTCTCTCTCTCTCTTTCTCTCTCTCATTCTCTCATTCTCTCATTGGCCACCTACTCCCTGCCACCTTCTCGTGAGCTACCACCGCCAACCCCTTACGTTTCCAGCAGCTCGGTGCGATTTGTAACTGAAGCTCTTTATCACGAAATATCCAGCATCCAGTATCGGACTAACCCCTATAGACCAATGCATACCAGAAAGGCAGGAGATCGAGAGAGAGAAAGAGATAAGGATCAGTTTTGGATGCATCCCATAGACTGAAGTTATCCTTCGTAATAAAAGTAAAGTACCGCATAATCTCACTAGTCGTACCTGTGCCGAATCTATGGGCCACGTGAAACGGCCGTCGAGTGATCCGCCCTGTGTCTAAAATATTTATACAGTTCGAACCTTAAAGAAAGTATGAGCCAAAGAAGAAACGGAAGAGAAAACTTTCTCTGAGCTTTCCACCACCTCCCCGCCCCTCTACTCTCACCGCGTATAACCTGTTGAGTGCGTTCGCCGCGTAGCTATACTGACTTTACCCGACGCAGAAATACAGTTATCACATTTTGAGAAATTTATTACAGTTAATGATAAGAGACAAACCGATTCGTCTTATCAATTCGAATGAAGCACACACGTAGAGCACAAGCGATACGCGCAGCTTGTTCCCTATGTATAAAAGAAGCAGACATAGTTATAGCTATACACGCGTACACACATGTGATCTCTTCATCTATTTCTCATTCCCATTGGTCACGCTCACCCACACGAATATTACCAACACGCAACCCACGCGTCTGCATAGTCGCATTGTGTCAGCCGGTAAGCATTTGATATGCTCTCCTTCCTGTCGGCCGTCCACTCTTCTCTATTGTCGGCCGATTCTTTCCCTACGTGTGCAGTCCTTCCCGACTCACAATTCCAGTTTGGAGTCCATTGCCAACTCCGGGCCATTCCTCATGGCCAAGTTTCTCGAGCCGTGTCACAGTAAATACACAGTAGGTATACTAGGGATACTAAGTATACTAGGTATACTAGGTGTGACCAACTACCAGAGCATTGCGATACGACACCACTTGCATACGTTCGCACTTACAATTAGCTATATCTATGCATATAGGTAAAATGTACAGTGCATGTATATATATACATACACGCGTTTAACGTAACCGGTTAAGAAACTCTCTGCAATGTCACTTGTTCAGTGCGCGTTCAGCTTTGTGGGTAAAATATTGCATATATTGTACATTATATTTTCATGGGTTCTGCAGTGTCCCGCCGGCAGCGCCTTCCGAACGAAAACAAAGCGTCGTACTTGTTCGGGAATCTTCGGGTGTGTCCGAGGATCGCAAAGAATTCCCTTCTGCATTTACCCGACGTTCGTAAGTTTGACGACGTTTTATCTGCTTTGATTCGTGACACACAATCAGAGGCACCCGTTGACTCGTGACATATCCGGTCCGACTTCCGGTCCGCGAACCGCACCGTTTCCGTTTGCCTGGCACGGCTGCTTCCCCTCGCGCCCCGCCAGTCCTCAACGATTCCCGCCACTCTTCTATTGTCGTCGCGTTCACTAGCTCGAAACACGCGCGCGCCCCGACACTCGTGAAGTCTACGACGCTCCGTTGCCGTCGCTCGCAGTTAATCACGGTTACGCATTTCCAAGTACGAGTGGTGGCGCAGTAGTTCGTAGAATACGAGTGACCCGAGCAGCCTCTAATGGAATATAAAAAGCAGTTGTGTCTATTTATCTAGGTGTAATCAAAGGAGAGCGATTGAAGGTCGCTCTTAGGATGTGCAGAAACGTGTTGTTACGGCGTATCGCGTGTAGGTGACGTGCACCCGTAGGTGTTTGTGATGCGTGAAAATGGCAGTGGCGCCGGGAAAGAATAAATTGAAAATGGGCAGTGGCGGCCGATATTATGGCGCCTATCTCATCTACGACGTGGCGAACTCGTACCTCGCGGCTCTGCACGGCAAGATGCCTCCCGCAGTAGCCGTCACGCAACCCAGTGTTGTTCCCTCGCCTGTCCACGTTCAGAACCCCCGTAAGTTTTATTCTTTTTATTTATCCTTCTGCGCCTTCTCTCTTATTAGCAGCGTAGTGCCCCTTCACGAATTTTTACAACTCACTGCGTATAACGTTGGGTTCAGGGCTAAGGCTCACTGGGTTGACCGGAAGGGAAGGTGGCACAGCTTCCGGAAATCGTTCCAACCTCCCTCCTAACTTTCTTGAAATTATTTAAGTAAACTCGATCGTTACACGGTGTTTAAGTAGATTCGTTCGTTACGGGTGATCGCGTGTCGCCAGCGCGTAGACGAGATGTAATCGAGCCGTCAAAAGCACGAGTGGTAATGTTTTGAGGTCTCAATCGTTTCACCCGCTAGAATACGAGGGTCGAGAGCTGATCCTGATGATATCGAAGAAGTGCAACCTTCGAAAGAGAGGCGCAGTAGACGATGTGAGGAATAGGCTGTGGGAGAGACAAAGAGGATAAGAGAGTGGAGATAGAGCGTGGTAAGCGTAATACGCTCCCGTTCTTTTTGGTCTGTCAGGATGAGGGAAGGCGGCGCGCGGATGCAGGCCGGCCCGGAGGGTCGGGGTCGGAAAGACCCTACGAGACGGGATAGCGTGTCTGTTTTGATTTATAAGAATTCGCCACGAACCCCTAACCTAGCCTCCTACATCTGGCCTCACCTTAGCCTCCTAGATCGGACTAGATCAGCCCCCCCCCTCCCCTCTCCCCTTCTGCCCCCCACTCCACCTATCTTGCGCGTGAATAATAGGTACTCGCCTCACCGCCGCCACCCACTCATCTTCTTTCTCTCTTATCTCTCTTGCACTTTTATGTCTTTTCCACCTTTTCTCTCGCTCCTTCTACATTTTTTGGATTCTTCTCCCTAGGACTCGTCGTCTCGCTTCGTTTCCCCATAGCCCTGTGTTCCAAGTTGTCCTTGTAGGTCAACCGTATTATGAGGAGAATTATTCATGGCATAAAAAAGCGGGCATTCGGACGGACAAGCAAGGATCGGAGGTAGTGACGAATCGACGCCGGGCATCCCGGGCGACGCCCACATCCAGTAAACTTCGTCTCATCGACTGCCGAGCGAATTAATCCGCCGATGTCCGGCCCGGATTACAATCTATGCCTACGGTTCATCACCGTCGAAAGTTCAACCCGTCGCTCGTATACGCAGCGAGATAATGACTAATAAATTAATCCTAGGATGACCAGCGAATGTATTGTCAGGACGAGATTCCCTGCGTGTACTATTAACCGTGTGGTACTTGTCGGCTCGTGGCGCTCGTGGCGCTCGCGTCCTCCTCCCAAGTGGCAGGAACGTATTCGATCCTCATGGGCGTAGGCGTATTGCTCGACAATAATAATTTCATCGCTTAAACTAGATGCAAGGTACACGTAACCTAATTGGAAATTTAATTTTGGAAATCCTGTAAAAAAGCTTCGTACGATCGATCGTAAAAATGGTCTTATCTCGATTCTTTGAAAATTCTCAAAATGTCTTTCTCGCTCTCTCAACTGTACCGTGTAGAACAGAGCGCAAAGGATCGATGACGTGGACACAAGCGCCTGGAATTCTCGGATGAATCGGCGCGATAGGACGGCCGGTGCAGTTGTGCACGTTCTGCATATACCGTAGAGATTGTCTAATGTATGCCCTGGTGCATCCAGGTCCCACTGGCCCCCACCGACGAGCGCGGCTATACGTGGCAGCTAATAACCACCGATCGAATTATTGCCTTTATCTTAATTAAAACAGAAGGAGGTTCGTAAGCGTGGCCGCTCGTAAAGCGTCTTGCTTTGATTGCAGAAACAATACCTCGTTAAGTTCCTAGTCAGCGATCTGCTGCCGCCTGTGGCTCCCGTGACTCCCCTGAGCACACACGCCCCTCCACTGTCCTTGCACAGTACACATACTCTGCATTCCTTGCAGAAACAGCACTTTGCTTCCCAGTTGCAGATAAGGAGGAGAAACCGAGCGCCTCGCGCGTATATGCGTATTTATTGGCAGCTCTAAACATAATAGTAATGCTGTACAAATTTGTTCTATCTTACGCGTTCGTCAGTCTATTCAATTTATTTAAATTTTATTCCGACCCAAAGAGCGTTGTGGTGGGTCGGGTGTGAGGCTATCTCGGAGTACACGGTGCGCTCGGATTTTCCTTTCTTTTGACACCTTTTTTTTCTTCCCCTCGACATTACAACCACTCTTCACTGCATCCGAAAACCTTAGAACTCTCTCTCTCTCTCTCTCTCTCTCTCGCTCCGACACTTACCCTCTGCCCTGTAAACTGCAATGTATTTTCCCGCAGGCGTTTTCTTAGCTTAGCTTTTCTTGGGTCGCCAGTTAATTACCGGCAGCTTAGGTCTTAATTGTTAATTTCGCGCATTATGTTATTCTTTACTGGGCTCGTTAAGGATGAAAATGCGTTAAACGCGGCCGCGAGGGAAATGAGATTTCGCTGAAAACCGCGAAACTAAGGAGAAAAAAAAGAAGAGATAAAAAAGGTCGAGTCGCTCCTAAAATGAAATACCTTTGTCTACCTCGTCTCTCCTCGCTCTGCATCTTTACCTTTTCACCCCGGCAGTTCTTAGAAATGCTTACAGACTGTTGCGGCCGCGAAGACTCGCTTATTTCTGCTATTCCTGTGATATCGTCCTAACGGAATTCCGAGTTCTCTCTCCTTCTTCACGATTCACATGACCGGCATGATTTTTCGATTTTTCCAAAACAGCCCCACACCATCCACACCACCCACACGCGTTACAAGTGGTTTTCGTTTCCTTCAAATTCCCTCCTCGAACTGCCAGGCAAATACACGCTACACGTGCACCGGTGTCTTAATCCTGACAATCTCGTCCTCCATAATGCATACCAATGCTTCGGCTCTATCATATGTAAGAGGGATGAAGTATAACATCGACTATTCGACGCAGGCTGAAAATGCGTGGGATAAGCGCTTTGCGAGTATCTCAATTTCGTAAATCACGATACTTTCCAATATTCCCAAAGCTGCTGGGTCAGAAATCGTGTAAACTCGAAGGAAAGCGACACCCCGTGCCAATTTTACGGCGAATTCTCGTGGAGAAAAAAAAAGAAAAGTATTACGAAAGTACAAGTTGTAGTTACGAGCAGTGCCGTATCGTACTATCCGCGAGATAGGTGCACTCGCTACTTTAAAAGATTCACCAGAGATCGTGTAATGTACAGAGAGCGAGAGAGAGAGAGCGAGTGAGTAGGGATGGGAGGGGAGGAGAGTGAGAAAGAGAGAGAGAGAGAGAAAGAGAGAGAGAGAGAAAATCCAGTTCTGTCCTCCTGGCTGTTATAGTCACCGGGCAGGAAGGCAGTCGGTAGTTCGTAGAAGGTATAGAAGGACTCCTTAGTGGAATTTTATTTAGTTGGCATTTTTCGTGGTCGGCAGACTGCTGCTCCTTCACTCAGCTTCCCCAAGAGTATCTCGAACTTCTGGCATCTTGTATGAGAATATTTTGGTCACGTCCTTCCCATCATTCTCTCCGAAATGCCGGGGCTTGCAAGCACCGAGTCCTTTGCTCTGAGTGATATTTTGCCATTTAATCCTCTCTCTCTCTCCCTCTCCCTCTCTCTCTCTCTCTCTCTCTCTCTCTCTCTCTCTCTCTTTGTCTCCTTCTCTCTTTCTCTCACCCTCTTCAATTCTCTTTTTCTTTATCATCCTCTATCCCTATGCTCTGTCAGTCGTCCCTGCTTTCCATATTTCCTGTACCCGCGAATTCTCTAATTTCCCGACGTCGGCTCCTTTGCTTCCCACAGATCGTTCGCGCCCTTGAACCCCTTTTCATCCCTCCCC
>NW_014333091.1:106209-112142 GCF_000341935.2 Cephus cinctus | reverse complement strand
GCACCCCCTCGCCCAGCCAAATCGACTCTCTAGCAAATTAACGATATCAGATCATTGGGGAATTTGTAATTTTTTTTGTCTTCGTCCCTTCTGCCTAATCTCCCTCCGTCCCTATAAGAGGCTAGATGGTCCATTAGTCGCTATCAAGCCAAGAGAGGAGGACTGGGTCGACGAGCGTTTCTCTCTCCTTTGAAAGTTTCTATTCTTTTAACCTTTAAAGGTCGAAACAAATAATTACACACGGGGGCATACATCCTACAACGGCGCGGCATTCCAGCACGGCGGCTCTAACTTTATTAGACGCCTATTTATAAACTAATCGTGATTTATAAACCGATCTGAAACAATGGAGAGGCACGCCATGCATCATATTCGCCTAAGACGCTCGCTTGCGAACTTGTTAAGCCTTCATAAATTACGCGAACCTCAGCGCGTCCTCCCCCACCCTCGCGGGATATGCAGCTACGCGAATGTCTACGTGCGCGACGGTACAACCCGGCTGTAGGAGCGTCGCGACGCCGCGGCCAATCTCACGAGCGAAACTTTGATTCGAACGTCGGATTTTCTTGTCCCTAGGAAGCTAAACGTTCCTTCCGTGTTCCGTGAAATAAAGGGGAGGATACTGCGCCATGAAATTGGACGACATTGTCACAAGGATCGCATTAGTCGCCGTGGTACGTAGCGTGTTGGAAAGTGCACACACAAGCTAATTACAGGACGACACGAATGCCTTTAATTACTTTTATTCGAGTTTCAACGAAATTTACCTAGGTGAATTTACTATTTGGATTCTACTTCTGTTTTCTCTCCTTTTTCTCGCGCAGCGTACGTATAGCATTCTCTCTCTCTCTCTCTCTCGCTCTGCCTCGTTCCGGTACGAATCAGCAGGTTGTTTCTCCTCGAGGTGGATCCACCTACGTCTGGACTCTTAAAATTCATTCTGATGCGTCTGGCTTCTGGCTGGCTTCTGGCTCTTTTCTATAGGTCCTATCATTGATGGGAATGCTAATGAGTCCCGAGGAGGGAATGTGGTATGTTCGAATTGCGAAAAATGGTCAAAAGTCCAAATAAAGGAATAGCTCGGATGGCTCCGTTGGATATTGGTAGCGGCGAATAAGAGGAGAAGAAGGGATAAAAATAAGAAGCAGTTGAAGCAGGAGAAAGGTGGTAGCGACTAGCGACTACCTCTCCCGGAGATTGGCTCGCTCGCGGCGAAGTAGATTCTCGTATGTCTTTCTGGCATTCGCAATCGAGTCGTTCCGCGACATTGCCATAATGGAGACGCCTCTTCCGCGACGCTTTATACTTCCATCGAATAATCGCAATTAGAGAGAATTCACTGCTGAGCTCGCAATCTTCTCTCACTCTATATCTTTTGCGCTGCCGTCACTCTGCTACACTTTCTTCTTGTTCTCGTTCGTCCTTTTCTGACTCTCACCTCTCTCACGTGCAACTGGCGCTTGGTAAGGATCCAAGAATGAAAATTGATCGCGCAGTCGGCGCCCAGCAAAAACGGACTCCCCTATCAATCCTCAATCAGGGGCATCAGGGCCAAACTTAATAGCCCATACTCTCCGGAATCTGATTACCGGCTAAATAGTACCGAGAGACACGCGCGGCCACGCGGAGGTCAGGTCGAAGGGCGTCGAAGGAGATGAAGCAGGAAAATAGGAAGATGTGAAAGCTAAGATCAGCTCAGAAAAAGGCTCTTTATCCGTCTGACTGGAGTTTTTACGGGTTCGTCTGGACGACCTAACGGGTCAGCACTGACTGAGCTCGGTTCAGAAGGAGGATGCATCCCCCTGCAGGTTCTTACTTTTTCGTTCCAGTTCAAAGGGTGAGTAGTGCATGCAACGGGGGAAACAGCTGAAGGATTTATAGGGAGGATCAAGATGATAATGATGATGATGATGATGGTTGGGTACAGTTTAGAAGGGGAGGATGAATAGGGAAAAAAGCGAAGTTCAAGAAGTGGGAAACTCGTGTTGGCGTTGGGCTGGTGTTCGGAAATGGCTTAGGGGGTGAAAGGACGATGTGGCACAGGGTGACGCTCTGTGGCTGGAAACTTGGGTAGGAAGCCAACCACCTCAGTGGGTAATTCAAACAAGGCTAACCTAGAGTAAGCCGGCGTGGATCCATAAATCGGTAAAACGAGAGCAAAACGGCTAGATTGAAGAAAGTTGGGGGTAATAGATAGGGAGGCTAAGGCGCCCCGTAGAATACAGAATGAGTGAAGAAGCCTCCAAGTCACATATTCTACCGAGTGTTTCAACTCGACCTTTAATATCCCCATATCTCTCTCTCTCTCTCTCTCTAAGGATTCTGCATCCTCGCACTTACACTCCACTACCGCTTCAACCGGCATCCTTTCACCGTCACTCGATTCCTCCAATATTCCAGGACTACCCAATTCGCGCGGAGACGTTTGAGGAATAACTGAATTCGATTCGTCGAATGGCCCAGGAGGCATTCTAAAAATGTCCTAGCGCTATAACCATTGATTCTTGAGTTCGGGAAGCAAATGGTGCTTTTCTCCGTTACACCTGGAGACTGATGGCTCAACGAATTAAGGAAGATAAGGATGGTAAGGAAAAATGACAAATGCCAGAGGAATTGTCATTGCGGCGACGCCTTGATTACCGAAATTTATTGGACATCGTTCCAGGAACTAGTGAGTCACAACACTTAAAGATTTCTCGAATAAAGTCGAATCTCACCGGACTCGGACGGATAAGAGCTGGAGATCGTTTCCAAGGTGGCTGCTGGAGGTAGTTGGGAATAGTTGAGGATGGGAAAGGAAATAGGCGAAACCCGGTAACGTTCCGGTAGTTCACATTCGGCTTCTATCGGATTCCCATCTCGTTTCTCAGCCAGAATGCATCTCGCGTTCACGAATCGTGTCTGGAGTCCTCCTAAAAAAGCAGGGAATTAATAGCTGCGAGAATAGAAGCAATAGGTAGCCAGGAGCCATGACGGCAGCTTTCTAGATTGGTATCAACGGTGATCACCAGAAATCGGGAAAGTCGTTGATTTCGGTGAAAATGGGAAAATCGGATAAACGGTAGATAAGAAAAGTTTATGTCTAATTGAGAAGAGTAAGAAGCCAATTGGTCCGGACTAACCTTGGGAAACTGTCGAATCCCTCGTAAAACCGTACGTGTGAGCTCGAACGAACCCTCCTCGTGGTGGCTGCTGCCTTTGTTCTATGTCCATTCGTGGGCTCCGTTCAGTCCTGTGCTCTTCCCACCAAGGCCAAACTGAAATATAAGAAAATGACGACAGGGTCGCTGAAACGAGGACGAAAGTGGAAAAGAGTGGAATTGGGTAGAAAATGGAGCGTCGACGCGGGCAAGAGACAGATTATAATGTGCGCTTGAGTAATACCTATTGGAGGAAGGGGGTCGCCGGTATTAGGAAAAATTGGCTACGGACCCTGGATCCTAATAAATTATTGTCTTCGAAGTGGGATTCGCCGAGGTTTCGCCCAGTTTCAGCCCTTGTGTAAACGAGGGATTAGCCTAATTGACAAATTTGTTCAAAAGCAACGCCAAAGCCCATCCTCCTGAGCGGCTGCGTCCCGCTCATCCGCACTTCTCATCTTTAGCAAATATTAAATTGACCTAGGTTGTCCCTGTTTTCGTGTATTATTAGAAAGACCGTTAGGAAAATTGAAAGATTTGGTACACATCGCTGCGTGGGGATCCAAGCGCGACGCATCCAAAATGAAGCTGGCTGTTACCTGGCGGAATCAAAATGGAAAATGCGCACGTTCTCGAGGATATTAAATATTATGGCACGTAGAATGAAAATTAACTTGAGCGAAGACGAGGGAGAAGCTTCGCACCAAAAGTCCCATCGAGCCACCGCAGGCGGTTGCATTCGATATCAGGACCAGGAGCCGCAAAAGTCGTAGCAGCTGTAGTAGTACCATTGGACATACCGGTGTAGAGGCAGAAGCAGCGGCCAGAGTTCAGTTTCATAAATCCTCGTTGGCGTAATTTGACTTACAACGTTTTTGCCCCCCTTTATTACGTCGCCCGTACGGGGGTAAAGCTCGCACATATTCGTGGCAGATTTTTTTAAGGGATGACTCCAGCCTGTCTCGTTTCTTCTGATTATTCTAAACGCTACCTTGACTTCGCCTTCTTCTTCTTCTTTCCTCGTAGCATTCCTTTTCCCACGAATCTGGCCTCCCTCTGGCAACCCTCGGTCCTACCCTCGGGGCCAACCTTCACGACCCGCCGCCGACCCTTCCAGCAACCTTTGATAAATCCTACGGGCTGACGTCTTCGCGGTCCCTTACCTTTCGCTTTTTCTTGCCAAGAGGATACTCCGGAGTCCTGAAGAGCCGCAAGGGCTCCACTGCTTCTGACTCCCGGCGCGACCCTGCGCGACCCTGCGCGACCCAACGCGAATCAGACTAATTCTTCAAGAAATTAAACAGGGTTCTCGTTCATCCGATAGCTTTCCGAATCGAATGGCGGCTCCACTCGGATCGAGTTGCGACCAATGTCCGAAGCCCATTTAAGCTCGGGAACAATGCAATAATGAAACTCAAATATTTTTAAGCCCAGCTACGGGAAAGCCACTGGGTATGCACTGTAATACGTTTGGGGCCGCGTGCACCGCGCATAGTAAATGGATCGACCAATATTTGCAGGGTTTTGGCAAACAATCAAACAAACAGGAACTGTTCGGCATGTTCGAACACTAAATGTTAGTTAGCGCAACTCAGGTGTGTGTCATTTCCATTAGTAGTTGCGGTGATTGTCTGGCCTATAACGGGTCGGCTCCCAGTGCTATGTTCTAAGTAGACAATAGCTAACCCCACTTGTGCACCTAACCCCTTTTGCCAACGCGATCCACCCTTTGGATACGCTAGGCCACCCTTAAACAAGCTGTACGTATCATAAGACACTTCAGTGCGCGCCGACGCCTCCCGCAAACTGCCTTTCAAGCTCGCATTTCCAATTTGCTACTTTCGCGTTATCGCGATTTTCAAAAATAAATTCACGATCCGTCAGTTGTTTTTAATGTCAATTTCGCAAAAGCTGCGTCCGGTCTTCGGAATAATTGTTCCTCTCTGTCAATGTGTCGATTAGCTTCGTAAACTGGAATTCGTGTCTGTTGCCATTTTCGTGCGATGCATTTTCGCAAAGTCAGGCGCGACGGGACGAGACGAGGAAATGGATGCGATAATCGCCGACGCTCTCAATTTTGTTCAATTTTTCCAAAATCCGTGATATCCGGTACAATGAGCTCTCGTTGAACCAGGTCCGAGGTCATTGATAATATTGGTTCATCCTAGGAGCAGATATTAACCAAAAAAGGCACTACGTTGACGCGGTAGCCAACCTTATAACACACGCGGAGGATGTGGTAATATTTCGTCAAAATTTCCCAGCGTAATTACTGACCCGTAAGGCAGCATACATATACAGCGTTAAAACTGCCACGAGATAATTCACAATAGAATTAAAGTATAGAGATAATTTGAAAACGTTGCCAGTGCTACCAACTTCGGTCCACGAATCAGTG
Source organism: Cephus cinctus (assembly GCF_000341935.2). NCBI lineage: Eukaryota > Metazoa > Arthropoda > Insecta > Hymenoptera > Cephidae > Cephus > Cephus cinctus. The sequence continues at coordinate 106,604 of NW_014333091.1, read as the reverse complement.
AGAACCAACAGTCGCACGTTCAGCAGTATAGACACGACAGTGGATGCTCGCTGCAGTACCCGATTGCAAATGCGTCGCGTGAAGCGTCGCATGAAGCGTCGCGACGCCCAGTGAAACTCGATAAAGAAATAGATCCGGGCAGATGGTGCTGTTAGTACGGGACAACGTCGTTCGCTTAACGAGCACCGAGAAACTAATCGCACCCCGTCCGCGCGATGCCTTTACCTACTAACGTAACACGCGTACAACCGAATCCACATAACTCAACCTGCTATGACCCACATCCAACTAATTTTCAGATAATTAATATTTCACTCGCGGCTTTGTTCCGCGCGAGTTAATTTCGATTTGGCCACGTTTCAGTTTCCTGCACAGCGGTTGGATTGCCTGACTGT
>NW_014333091.1:103708-106054 GCF_000341935.2 Cephus cinctus | reverse complement strand
CCCGCCACCACCCCGCACCCCCTCGGACTCCATGACTTCCTGCCTCACTGAGCTCCTCTCTACCCGCGAAAAGCTCTGACCAAATTTTACCACGTGCGACTCCATTCCCCTGTCTCCGCGCACTCGTCGCGTCGAAAAACTTTTCCCCGGTCACAATAAACAACCGCAGACGCTGCGGCAGGAGGGACGCTACTCGCGTAACGAGAGCCACTCGTTACGTTTGAATTCCGTTCGCGTGACCTTCTCGAGAGGCGGAGACCAGGGTGGTTTGGGGCGGCAGACTGCAGGGAACGAGGGGAACGAGGGGGCAGAATCATGCGACCCCAGCATCGATATTCGACCCTTGTACCGGCAATCGGATTCCCCGTAACAGCCGAGCGCGATCGGATAAAGTTTCTTTCATTAGTTTTCAACCTAAGTGCTCAAAGGTTCTTCCCGACCCTCGTTGTTGGCAAATGACTTGAATGTCTTGCTTCTCGTATCAATGAGAGAGAGAGAGAGAGAAGAAGGGAAAAGTAGTGGGTAGAGGGGAAGAGGTTAATTTGGGTTAACAATTCCTATTGACAATACGACACCTTTAAATTTTGGCTGACAGCTACAACGTATATGTACATCCGTGATACGTGCCTATGAAATCGACTCTGTTACGGAATAGAATTTCTCCTTTTTCGTTGTAAAAATGTAGCTAGGGTAATATCGATTCGGATGGTTCTCGTGAATTTTTATACTACGGAGCCCGTCGTCCCAAAATATTTCACGAAATGGACCGAGCATCCCTCTCTGTTAGGATAGGAAGATAGGAGGATGCTGGGGAATAGGCAAGAAACTGTGGCGTCGGCGTCGACCTCGTTCGAGGCAGAGGTGGGAAGCGTCTTCGCGTCACCAGGAAATGGCGACCGTTTCCTCCCCGTGCCCAAGCTCCGCCGTCGCTCCCCGCCCCCTTCTCCCTCCTGCTAAAGATTTAACTATGCAGCGGCTCTCAACCTCGTAATCCCTAATCCCTCGCACGAGATGGAAGTCAATCGCATAAAAACTTAAATCATCTCAGCACCAACTCTCTGTGCGACTCAAACTTTGATTACATTGTCACGTAAAAGTCACTCGCAGATCCTATCAGCTAATTCCGACTGGCAACCTTTCCCCATAGCAGTCGCCTTCGGGACACCCTTTACCTGCGCTCAGCCCCTCGTCCTGAGAGTCACAGGGGAGTCCTTATCGTCCTCTCTGGGGGAGCGTGAGCTCGGGAGGAGGCCAACGAGAAACTCTTCGGGACTCGACGACTTCTTTCCTGACTGTTTCGCAAGGCTCTTACGTGATTTCTCGATTTTATAATGCGGAAGGAAGAGAAGTTGACTGGGAATCGAGGTGAGTGAGCTGATCGAGATGGCCAAAGTGGACGAGATTGGGCGATCAACGTCTTGGTAGCAATATCGTAATTAACCGTAAGTCGATGAATTTGAAATCCGGCTGCGGAGCCGCAGAAGGCAATGGGGGAGGAGTACTTGATGGAAGAGGAGGATGGAGGAAGCGAAGGAGAAAGAGAGAGAGAGAGAGAGAGAGAGAGAGGAGCCGAGTGCCAGCGGAGTTTGCACAAATCAGACTAACTTAGCTTAGTGCCGGTTCCTCGATTCCACGATTCCTCAGTTCTTCGATTCCATGGTTCTCGGAGTCTGCTCCAGAGCCAATACCAAGGCGGGCTTCTCTGCTCCAATAAGCCAAAAGATAGGAGCAAATATTGGCAAGGGGGATGGAAGAGGGACCTATACGGCGAAGATGCAAAAAATCGGTGAAAAACTCGCAGACTGAATTGCTGAGTTAGTCGTAGAAGGGCTAGGAAAATCTGTAGGAGCAGAGGATAGAGAGAGAGAGAGAGAGAGAGAGAGAGAGAGAGAGAGAGAGAGAGAGAGAGGTGGGAGAGGAGTAGAGGGAAAAAGAGAAACGATGGTGGCGGTTAGCCGTTCGGATGCTGATGGTGATGCTACTGTGGTTCGAGGGATGCTGGGGCTGCGAGAGAGGGTTGCGGAACTGAAACAAAAGGAAAGAAGAGATGGTGCGATAGTGAGCGTTTCTCTCCCACGGGAGTGAAAGTGGGAGAGCAGCGTCAACCAAGCTTATTTGTCTTGACGCGAATTTATTTCCCACGAAAAAAAGTCCCGATGACGGCCGTGTCCGAGTCCCGCGGGACGCTTATCCCAGTTTGTTACGTATGAACGCAGTGACAAAGAAGACAAGATCCCCGCCCACAAACGAGAGGTCATCCCGTCTAGGTCCTCTACCCTCTTTCCCAACTCTTCGACTACTTTCCAGCTCCTTCAACGTCGTCCTCTCCTACCCCCTACCTACCCC
>NW_014333091.1:100251-102972 GCF_000341935.2 Cephus cinctus | reverse complement strand
CCACCGGGATCCTCTCGAAGACACCTCTAGCAGCGAGATAATGCCCGACCTCGGGACGGAGGTTTACGAGCATCGAGAGTAGCAGGAATTCTGAAATCGTGCGAGGCCCGCGTCGTTAATCCTACGCCGACCTCGTGTCCTCGATGAGAGATCAGAGGTCATAGGTCTCTTCTCACCGTGAAAAATCTCTCTCCGTGGGAGTGAGACGTCGCGATGCAGCTGAATGTAAAAAAAAAAGAAAAAAGAAAAAAGAAAAAACGAGGTTTGCGTAATCACCGAAGCGTCGCTGTACTTTTGAAGGATCGGTCGCGGAGGGACGCGAGTAACAAGTAACGAGTAGCGTGTCATATTCAGATAGAAATCGGTGAGTGGACCGGAAGGGAGGCTGGAGTAAAATTGATGGGCACCGTTGTCTGGTATTTATCGAATTATAGATTAATTGAGGGAAATAATCGAGGCTGGTGCATCGGCACAGAAAATCAAAGCTTTGTACGGTAGTGTAACAACGTTAGCTCGAGCATCGCGGCTCCACGGCTGGTTAATGGAGAATGGCCTACAGAGTGTGTGAATGCGTAGTTCAGGACTGACGTCGACTGTGGTCCAGCCTGGCTGATGGCAACTAGTGGCAACTCGCGCGGATGCGCGCGAACGGACGCGAATTCTCGTTAATCTACAGTAGGAAAGAGCCGCGCGCGTCAACGCGGAATTTGCCTATCCTCGGCCGTACATAATGCGAATCTCAGTCGCTCAGCTTCCCCCGAATTTCCCTGTTTATTCGAACGATCAGTGGCAGCCGAGAAATTTTGCTGAGAGGCACGTGGGGATGCTGTGGGTGAGGCGTAGGTGGCTGGTTAGGAGGGTGTAAGGAGGACTCATGGATCTATACAGTAGTGGTATATGTATACTACTATACTTCTACGCAGCTACGTACCTTTTTCCAAAAAAAAAAAAGAACACCCAGTTGCGGGTTACTGGCAGGCTCCGCTTCGCCTAGATTCCGCTTCGCTGTGCCATCTTGCTCCTTTCCTTTTCTTCCTATTCTTCGCTGCCGAGTCCTTCCCTCGCCTCCCCGTAGCATCGTCTCGTCCTCATACTCAGCCTTGTGAGAGGCTGGGTAGGCAGTCGCTTTAATTCGGGACACCTACGGCGCCTTTCTTACTCGGCAGATTAGGGTGGGTAGGCGGATTGAGTCAGGAGGAAGATAGCACACACTCACTCACTCACTCTCCTTCTGCCTCCCACTTCGGATCACTCGCCGAGAAAGGATAGGACGACATCGGGTGGGAGGAGGAGGCGCCCCCCCCTCCAGGCTCTAGGGGTTACAGGCCAAGGGGAAGGTTTTCTCGGTTGGTTAGAATATATGGAGCTATCCAGGATGCCGCTCACGTGCCTCTAACTGCCACGGTGTGTCTGTTCTCTACCCTCCTGCACATTGTGAGTTATATACTTTGGACCTATCACCTATACCATCCTATACCTATTCGCCAACCTTGCAACCTACCAACCTACCGACCTACGTACTTGCCTACTTACACGAACCTGAAGAACATACAGGACGTCGACGTAACTTCCCAAACGACTTCTTTGTTCTTCCCACGGCGTTTGGAATCGGTCCGATCGGATCGAGTCTCATCTGCAGGAATATCCCGATCCTCTTACTCCTAGGAAACATCTGGACCAATTGGAAATTAATCTCTAAACAGAGTCCAGCCATGCAGTGGCTCAAATCCGTATGACTCTCGAGCTCTTTGAAGGACGGATGAGAAAAAGTGGAATTGCTAGGCTGTGTAGGGAGGTAGGTGGGTGGTGCCGGAGGTACAGGCAGAGGGACTCGGAGGTTGGATCCGGAGAAGAATTAGGAGGATGAGAAGGAGGATGAGATTTCTGAGCGATAAGCGCAATCACCCGTAAGGAAACATCGATGGTGAGACTTATTCAAAGCATTACTCAAGCATCGCCCCGAGCCAGCATATCGATAGCCTCGCGGACCGAAACGAGCCGATATTTCTCCCGGACTCCTCCGCCTCCTCTTTTTTTCTATTTTCTCCTCTTCCTTCACTTAGCTCACGTGCTGCTCCTCCTATTCGTCCTCTACCGGTTCCTTCGTATCGCTCGATCGCCAGACGGAAGAAAGGGCCAAGTTATCTTCGGAATGACGAAAATCTTGTTCCCATCATTATTCAAGCAGCAGATTGCACGGTTTTGTCATCCAATGATTCCCACTCGTCAAACTTCCATCCACCTATAACCTATACGCGGTGCATAAATGCATATACATATAGGAAAGATGCATAATACATTGCTAGTATACAGAAGCGCAGATTTCATCTCGACTACACTCGATAGGAGGGTATCCGCAGCCGGTGCGAAATTTCAAACCTGTTTTATTCGCACCCCTTTTCAGAGGGACCGTCGACAAATTAATTTAGTGCGCCAGTAAAATAGTGCCAGCGTTACTTCGTCCTGCGGTTTATTAACGAAATGTAATTATATTATCGCCTGAAAAAACGTGACTCCGTTCCTCTTTCTTTCATCTCTGCCATTACCACTGTCCGCACCCTGATTCACTCACTCTCTCCCGTAGTTTCCACGAAGAGAAAGGAAAAAGAAGAAAAAAAAAAGGAACAGTGGCATCGTGCCCAGTGTACTCGCAAAATAGCGAACAAACGTTGCTTCCTATTCTCTCGATCTCTTCCCCCCTCCCCTCTCTCACCCCCCCCC
>NW_014333091.1:88149-100090 GCF_000341935.2 Cephus cinctus | reverse complement strand
CCAACGTCCCCCTCCCGCTCTCTGTCTCGCTCTGTATTCACCATTCACTCTAAGCTGTGAAATCGTCACTTGGCCGCATTGTATCATCGGCCACCCTCATCCCGTACAGTAATATTTAATATTTTCCCTCTCGCCAGCACTCGTGTCAGCATAATGCGATCCCAATATAGTTAGGTACACTGTTTACTATATACAGTGCACCAACGTTACCGTGCTTCGGTAGAGTAGAAATCATATGGGCACGCACGTACCTACTATCCACATTATATACGGGTTTGCAGGCTGAGTTTGAAAGGTACACGCGATCGACGTGGGTTAGATCGTTATAATGTTTCCATTAGTATTGTTCTTGGGCATATTTATCATAGGGAATTTTCTGTTGTCCAGTGCATCAATCCGTGAAAGCACGGGAAAGAAATGCGACAGTTGATCGCGACGGATCGGGAAGGTCTACAGGGTGGCCACAAAGTCGAGATGCGTTTAGGGTTGCGGCGAGGCAGGCGTAGCTAGTTAATTCGTGATGGAGGAACGTCTAGGGAAGCCCCGCAAAGTAGCGAGTCCTCTAGCGTGGCATTGATCGGTCCGAGGCGCTTACCCTGAGGTTTGTCGAGTAATCGCATTAAGTTTAGCCGCGGTGCAATTCATAATTCCATTATTAACGCCCGCAAAGCAAAACGGGAGACGCTTTATTCGAATAAGAGTATTATAAGTACGCGCGACTTCACAGTCGGTTCATCTCGCGACACCTGGTCTCCGTTCCTGGCCATCGGTAAGCGCGGAATTGGATCCTTTGGGATTTTCTGGAGCGTGAGCTTAGAGTCTATGAGAAGTGAGGAGAACAATTGGGAACGGCTGAGGAGATTTGGCAATGTATTGGGGGATGCTGCGACGGTGGCTACGGTATATGGAGGAGTTAAGGTAAGCGGACAGTGAATTGTCGAACAGAAATACTTTTAGGTGGGCGAGTGGGTGGAGCGTGAAAGTCCGCAGGGACAAACTTTAAAATTATACAAAACTATTTAAATAGACGCAGAGTAGCGCGGGTGGTTGGAGGCTGGATGGAGGTAACGACGGGGGTAGCCGGCGGTGTGGCCCCCTCGTTTTTACGGGTAAATCCATCAATTTGAAATGCAGGCAGGAAGGGGGTAGGTGGGTGGGGGAGGGTGGTCCTAGTGGATAGATTGGCGAGAGGTCGGATGAGAGACGGAGTACGAGTGAGAGAGTGAGAGAGGGAGGGTAAATGAGTAAGGGAGAAAAGGTAAGAGTTACTGGGGTTGCGGGGATGTCAGATCGTTGGGTCAGGCGGGGGGTGGGGACGGGGGGGCGAACTGCACAGAGGGAGACGGAGTGGTTGGTTGGCTGTCGGAGTGTGAGGTTACGTAGGCGGCTTCGTGGATGAGAAGGAGGGGAGGGATGAGAAGGGGACGGATGCGAGAGGTGCGAGAGGAAAAAACAGGGGGATGCACAGGGATGCACGAGGGGGTGGGGGTGGGGGGCTGCTTCGCTATAGAATGCATTGAATCGCGCCGAAATAAAAACAACCCTTTGAATGTTTTATATTGAAGCTACACCGATCGCAGAACCACGAGAGAACACCCCACGGCTTCGTGCCCTCTGCCCTCCGGCCTCGAGCCACCCTTGACTTTCTGCCATTCTTTCTTCGCTCCTCGGTCAGCACATCCTCCCCAATCTACTCTTAGCTCTCGACCCTCATTTTTTTTCGCCTGCACATTCCCTTCGCACCCCCGACATCCCATCCCTCCTCTCTCCCTCGTCTTTCGTAATTAACGAAAAATCGACGGGCTTTACACTCCTATGCGATTTTCATGCGGATACCGCAGGTTTACTTGGTTTTCTTATTTTTCATCCTGAATCATAATTCTAGTTGGGATACTCATTCGGGTTGTCGATTGGTCCACTATTTTTTCCCCAACAGCTTCCGCATAGCGTTGCGTGCCGTCGATCTCATTCCCTGTCGTTAGTAGTTCTCCAAAATCCAAACGCTGGCAAACTCGTACGGTGCAAACCGGTCCGGTAAACAGTAAATGGCGAATGGCAAATGGTAAATAGTAAATCGGTACACCTACGAAATAATGGATGATATTGCCCATCCGGAGGCGAGACCGTTGGCTGTAAATAGCCGAGGGAGTTTGGCCAGGAGGCAGGCGGCTGCACGGGTATTTAAACTTGCATTATTTACTTTAAATTTCATTCAACAGACCCAGCATCCCTCCCAGCTGAGAAAGTTCCGCAGAGTTTGTTGCCGAGTTTGGTACTCATCCATGTCCTTGATCCGTTCCCTGCTAATCGGAAAACAATACAGACCCACCCTCCCCCTGGGTGGGCGGACTATGCGATTCTACACTTTCTCCCAAGATTTCACATTGTACTCTCTCTCTCTCTCTCACTCTCTCTCTCTCTCTCTCTCTCTCTCTCTCTCTCTCTCTCTCTCTCTCTCTCTCTCTCTCTAGGGCTAATCGCCGTCCCGACGCCTGTCCCTTCGTACGATCGGGTGACTCCTCGAAAACCCTTGACCAAACCCTTCTGCGTAGAAAACCTCCCACTCTGGTGTAAAGGGTCGCGCGCAAATGGCTGTGGAAAAATTCTCGAGAGAAAGCTCGTCGATAAATGGCAGCATCGACGACTTGTCCGAGGGAAACTTTCTCCGTCGACATCGCCGAAAAAAAACGGGGAAACCGATAGCGATTAAACTTGAAATAGACTTGCTCGAGGCTTTAACGGCGTCCCGACGTCGTCCATGGGGTTGGCAGCTACGACGCAACAGCCGGCTACACGGGGCTCCCTCTTTTCTTTCTCCGAGACAAACCGAACTGCTGTTCCTATGGTCGATTAATTTTTTTTTTTTCATAAGAACACGAGCTTATTGCCATTTCCAATTCGCGTTGAACCATATCAAACTGTTCCTCGCTCTCTTCCTTCCTTCGGTTGATCTCTGTCCACTTGTGATCAGCAGCCTCTGTCTTTCTCCATGTGCCAACCTCAAGGAAAGGTGCAACAGGATGCGTCGAAAGTATTAGGCAGAGAGAGATCGCGAGTGGATAAGGACAGAACGATAATGGCATTGTCTCTCTGTAAAAGGACGTAGGTTGGGATTTGCGTTATTGCCGAAGATTGGCCGAACGGCTGAAGGAGAAGGGAATGGTGTGGATACATAAGCACATCCTCACTAGATTTCATAATAGTGTGTATCGGCAGAACACGGGCGTGGCAGGACGGTGTTCAATAGTATACAAGACCGCTACACGGTGCCCAATTATAGATATCTCGAGCGAACTTCAGGGGGTCTATAGCCCGTTCGTCGTAACTCGGCAATTTATAGCACACGTGCCTGATTTTCCACTCCCAGAGCTGGAACGCTTTAGCGAGCCGAGCCAAAACTCATCCCTTGTAGCCGAGCAGTGAGCCAGCCATCCAGCCATCCAGCCATCCAGCCATCCTCGCCCTGGTCCACCTCCTCCTTCCCTTTGGCACCCCCGTGTGCCGCCAGCGGTTAGTTTTCGGATATGGCTAATAGTAATTCGTTTCAGTTTCGGCGCTCGCGAGTTTGCGCTCGCGCACGGGGAGCTTCCTAAATCATCAGATAATTACTTTGGTAATTAATTACAACTCTGTTGGGTCGTGGACCCACCCTCCTAGTACTAGCGAAGAGTGAGCTTACTAACAAACGAGCCCTTCTGCTCGGCTCCCTCCTCCCCTCTTCCTCCATCTTTCCATTCATTTCCTCGTTTACCAGAGAATCTAGTATAGGTTTGGTTATGCCCGGTACGCTCCCCCTCGCCCCCTCGCCCCCTCCTCCCATCCTCCCATCCTCCCATCCTCCCTCTGTCACCAACTTCAGTCATCTCATCCACCTCACATTATTTTTCATATTATAAATCACTTATCAAGTTTTTCCTAAAACAGCTCGTCCCTCGTCCCTCCCGTTATGTTTCTGTGCTCCGTTATGCTTCCCTAACTGGTCCGTTACCGCAGCCCATTACCCTCAACTCATCTCATCTCGTCTCGTCTTCCATCCCGTGAAGGAACAGCGGTGTCCAACCAGCTTCTCCAGTCCCTTCGAGCAAAGTCACGCAACCTCAACTTCCTGTCTCCCAACAAATTCGCTTGGAAACTTGAAAGTCCGCCGTCTCCTCTGAGTGAAAATTACATGAAAATCGAGTTAGATCATATTCAGTGGGTCAAGTAGGACTAGCTGCTGATACTTACTCCGATATATCTTATCTGCACCAAGTGACTATTAGCTACTAACCAGCTGGTATCTAGCCTCAGTAGCCTATGGGTTACCGAGGAAAGCGGAAGACGAATGGCAAGACTTGGCCCCTGGTCGTCACTCTGCAACAACGGGGAGCGTCCATTAGTTAATTGTGGCTTCCTCGAGCAGTATCGCGCGTCTCTCTGCTGCTTTTCTCCGTCCATTGGGACACCTATAGACTTGTACTATACGCTGTACGTGCAACATCCACGTGTCAAACGGGACCGAAGGATCACGTGTGTGTACCAGCGCACATGACGCACATTACGCACATTACGCACACGAGCCATACAACGTCTGCACAGCGGAATTGGAGTTGACTGAACGACTAGGTGTAGAGTAGCCAGGGATTGTGGCTAAGTTTGACAACCCCTAGATGCTGGGCGCTGATCAATGCAAGCAATCAGTCTTGCCACGACAACCCCTACATGACAGCTCTTCCAGTCCCATCTAGAATATCCTCCTAGCATCCACCCTGGCGACCCACTACTCCTCCATTACCGAAACCTTAATTGTTATAGTTATTACGTAACGCAGGCATAGTTTCCATTACGTCGTCCACGACCTCAGCGACGCCGACGTCGTCGTCTTTTCTTTCGTCGGTTTTTTCTTCTTTTTTTTGCCCGGTACACCCACCACTCGGAATATTGGCTGATTGTCAAGAAGAAAAGAGACATTCGGATGCGGCGGAGAAGGAGTAGTTAGAAATGTTCAGTGTAATAATCGTGTGGATATCGCGGGAGTCAAAGAGAATGCTGAGGGTAGCTCAGGATGGTTCTGGCAAAGTATCGACAGGAATAAGGGCAGGACGCGTGTCAGGAACCTTCACAGGCGTCTTCTCCGAGGCGATAATGTTGCAAATTTATATTCCGAAGGCGAACCGACGAAGCTGCTGAATGTGCACTCTTGGCCGCTGTAGGGCACCCCCCTGGGGTGCTGGGGGGGTGTAGGGGGGTGCCAGCCACCACTTTGAACCCTACTCCAACTCTCAGCATCTCGACTAACCTCCCGAGCCAGAGTCCAACCATGCTTACTGCTGCCACTCACAAATTGACGGCCAATTTTTCACCGGGATCGTTCTTCTTTCTCTTCTTCAATTTTTTTCTTTTGTGTGTTTTTTTGTTTTAACTAAAAATTTCTTTTTTACTTCTGTTACGCTGCTCCCGACTGGGTCGATCTCAATTCATCCCTTCGGTATCCCGACTCCTTATGCCTAAAATGATTATGAGTGGATAGTTAGGTTGAGTGAGCGAAGAGAGTGAGTGAAGAAGCGATCGTCGGAGTGAGTGAGTGAGGATAGAAAAAAAGAAAGGGAAGGAGACAGAGTGGCATAAGCATTAGCGACGGATCGGCCTACGATATGCTTACATGAAAATTAATCACAACAAATTAATTCGAGTTTCTTGTCATAGCGGCAAGAAGTATAATTTTCCGGAGGCTTCGGCTTCCTTTTTGCCATTTACTCTCTTCTCCTTCGCTCCCTTCCCCACAATGTCGCTCACTCTCTCCCTCTCTGTTTCTCACTCTACATTAACATAATGAGCAATTAATCACTAGAACGCGTGACGATGTCTTCTATAGAGTTAAGCAGCATTGGCACACCCTACGCCCTCCACCCTCCACGTTCCACGTTCCATCCTCCACCCTCCAGCCTTCGCCCTCCGGAGAATTATACGGGCCCACGTGGGAACCGTGTGAAGTTGCCACGGGATGCCATAGCATCGACGTCGTCCCACATAATATTCGACGGGACGGCATGGGACGAGCGGAGGGTGTGTTCAGGTAGGGGTTAAGGGAAAGCACGGCAGATGCTCTCGCCCATGAGAGTCGGGTCGCTGGGTTGCTGGGTTGCTGGGTTGCTGGGTTGCTGGGCCTTCGGCGTTGGGTCTCTTTACCCGCTTGCTTGGCGACAGGCCTTTGTGTTGCTTAACCCTCGGTAAGCAACCCTTGCAAGATTCCGCGGATATTAGTTGGCGGTATGACGCGACATTGGGGGTTGAACCATCCCCTACTAACCTAGTTGACACAATATAAGGCGTTTAAAGGAGATTACCTTCGACGATGAACCTCCTTGCGCCTATTGTCGATTCTCTCCTCGACTCAGTCTGAACTTGCACTTCGGTTCTCTCGCTTCCTCTCTCGCGTCCCGGCCCCTCCGTCTCTTTCTCTCCTGTTCCCAAGGGCCGATTCTTCCGGATAACGACGTCGTAGGAAATTTCCTCCCACCCTGTTTCATTTCTCGTTACCATCTGGTATCGGTGACGTTGGCAAACCTGCAAACCGGTAATGGCTCGGGTTGAAGTACAAAAACAAGTGGAGCCACGCTGTGCACGGGGGGCGTCCGCGAATGATTTTCAGGCATCGCGACGCCAATGGTCAGGGGCCGTACATAAAGGCCGACCAGCCGTGTTGGTTTCCCCAAGTTTTTAGCTCGGCCAGAATCGATAGGGAGAGGCTAGCCACGAGGTGAAATGGTAGTAGTAGTGGTGGTTGTGGTTCTGCGGGAAGAGGGTGCACGAGGGGGGGCCGATTTGAGAAGTGGTGGACGGCACTTTGTGCTGCATCGACACGAATTTGTATCCCTCCGTTACCGGACGCCGCCGCCGCCGGCCGTTCTCTCTTCTAAAGAGCTCGACTCGTACCACCCGTCAAGCAAAAATACATCACGTCCAGAGCCGCGAGCTGACCCCGAGAATATCAAGGCTGCCCCGAAGCGTCGATCCAGGCACATACCAGTATATACATTCTACTACGTACCTGCCCACGTTATGTGATACAGTATATATATATATACCAAAGGGGAAGGTACACTCATAATCAGTACATATAAAGAGAAACAGAAAAGCAGTTTACTCGATCGCGACAAGGTCTGCAGCGTAACCACCGCGAATACAACTGAGACAATAAGATATTTAAGGGATGTAAAAAGAAAAGACAAGGACGAAAGAGAATCAAGTCTTCGAGTACAAAGAATAAGAGCGTATTACAATAATATCTCAGGCAGCCCACTAAGCTCTGTGATATATATACATATACATATACAGCAGCATCTGATAGCGCATTGTTCTACCTTTGAAATTTCCGGATCGCAAGAAAAGCACGTCGCGGCGGTGAAATTCCTCGCACTTCTGGCAGACTAATTCCTGTTGCAAGCTTCTTCCTGGTTATGGTAATCGTAAAAGTCCCGGTTCTTATTGTTGGTGGGCAAGGGCTACTTCGCGCCCCTTTTGACGAGTTGTTGGAACGAATGGTGGGTCCTGGAGGGAGCGGCGGGGAGGGAGCACGAATGACACGGGGTCAAACGATGGTCGATAGCGTCGATATACTCGGCACCTCGTGCGTCCAAGTCTTGACAAACATTTGCCAAGTAATCATTGCCAGATCCAGTAGCAGCGTGTTGAGATAAGGCTAACTCTTATCTCTCTCTTCGTCCCTCCCTCTCCTCCTTTGATAAACATCGCTATTTTGTTAATTCCTCTAGTATTTACCAAGCAGGGTATGATGAACGTTTCTTTTGGACGTCACTTGAACGTATAATGTCGCTGTCGATGTTTCCTGCTAATGCCGGCTGCTAATCCAAACGCTTTTAGAGTAGCGTCCCTCGCCAATCGATGGTCTCCTTCCGGAAGAGCGGCCATCGGCTGGGTTTATTATAGCTGAATGGGAAGGAATAATCGCAGCCTGAGACTCCAGCATGCACTGACCAGCCACTCGTGGCTACTCGTGGCTATCAGCTATCATAGAGAATCGACTCTATTGTTAGCGAGCTATTCCGCCAGTCTCCATTCCCCATACCGTTTCCATAATGCGAGAAGCTTAGTACCGCGCTAGGATCATAGCAGTACGTGCAATGTCAGGCGGGTGGCGGGGCGGCGGGGAGGCGGGGTGACTAGGCTACTAGAGATTTAGGTAGGAAGGTAGGTAGGCAGATTGAGGCTTAGAGAGATGGCAAACAGCATCAATTTGGCATCGCGCCACCTAACACGCTGATGGATACACGCCAGATACAGCGGATACGCCGGATACGCCGGATACACACCGAGGAACCTACCATATAGACAATTTAATTAAGCTGATTCAATGTACACGCGATCCTGATACTCTCACACTTATCTCATCTTCTCAAGCTCGTTGACACTTCTCGAGATGCTCTTCGTGTTATCCGTGCTCCCATCTTCTACGTACTTACGTCTCTCCTCTGGAAACTGAGCATTGGACCTGCTTAAACAGTTAGTCCAGAGTGTTTGTGTGCGAGAGTGGGAGATAGAGAGAGAGAGAGAAAGAGAGAGAGAGAGAGAGAGAGACTCAAAGGAGATGACTTACGCGAGTGCGCACTGCTGTTTTAGAGAGTGATAGGGATATGGGGACGCAGCATCAGTGGTCCACGGTACTATCTACTGGTCGAGCGATGATGCATCACGCGCCGACTAGAACGGGCTGGTTTCCACTGGTCGGTAGTTCGGTCTGAACCGTGCATTAGCCAATATGTCGGTCATCCACTAAATCACTATGATTTACGGCGCTAGTGTCGCACCATCGACGCTACGTATACTTCCTCGTCTGTCACCGGTTCCCGAAACAAAAGCTCCCGACTCTCTCAGGATGGATGCTGCAAGCTCACCGAGTACTCCAAGTTCTTGACATTCCACTAGCCGATCTGCTCCTTCCTTTCATCCTCTTTGCCTCCTCCTGCCTCCTCCTGCCTCTCGTACTCGATCTCTACCTATTTGCTCCACCTCTGACTGCTGATACTGCCGATGCTGGGGTGCCTGGACTTCTTTAATCTAGAGAGAGAGAGAGTGAGAGATAATAAAAGAGAGAGACGCTAATAAATTTTTCCATCCCCTGTATACCTATACCCAGAACATTCATTGAAGGCATATCTAGATCCGGAAACCCGAGCGTACCTTGTCGAGTTCCGCTGGGTCATGCCGGTCGTGAAATGCAATACAAAAAAAAAGAGTGACAGTGAGAGCAAGGAACGTCATCCCACACTGAAATGGAACTTTTATACGAGGACTCACACGCTTTCCTACATCCGCGATTACGGATTCTCGGGATTTCCAGCGGCTATGTTAAGTCTCCGAGCGAGCCCTATATTCTCTGCACACCCTACATTTTCTGCGCGTGTGTGTGCGCGTAGGGGTTGAACACCCTGCACCCTCCTTTTACTCCCTATGGACTTTACCTTCCTCCTTCTGATATCCTTGTTCGCGATCAGCAATGCCTTGAGCCTCTTTCGCGCACCTTCACGGGGTACATTTGTATAAAGGTTTAAAGGTTAGGCACCTTATCAATACAGACTCCTACAGGAACAGTTGCTGGGATAGCGAGAGAGAGAGCAAGAGAGAGGGAGAGAAGGAAAAGCCACTCAAGACATGAAAAGAATCGTCGCGTATTCGCGGGAAAGCGATTCTTCGCTATGAAATTGGACAGGAAGAAGCCGAATACGACGGCGCAGGGAGAAATGGCAGGTGGATCGGGCGGAGGGTGGGTGCTCTCAGTCAGTTTCCCTCGATTGTCTGTGCTGGTAACATAAGTAAGGGCTGCAAAGAACATTTCTCCCCCGTAAGGAACAAAGCGCATTTCTTGCGCGTAGAATAACCAATTTGTCATAAAGTGTTTCCATTATGCGGCCAATAATACAGTTTCGATCGTAGCATTGTTGGGGCTATATTGGAGTAGCCGCGGGTTCGCGGAATAATGTAGCCAGGACTACGGGAGCCATTGTAGCAGGACTGGGCCATCTAACAAAGAAGTTAATTAGTATCTCAGATCGATGGTTAATTGATTCGGAAATGTCATCGGCCATAAATCCGACGACCGGGAACTTGCCCGTCTGCCTGTTCGCCTTTCCGGTAATCCTCCCGTTCATTCAGGCCAGGATTCGCTGAGCTCCTTAATATTTTCCGGAGTCCTTGCCAGCAGTTAGGGGCACTCTGCCCCTCGGCCCCTCGCCCCCCTCCTTTCCTTACTTGACCTCCCGACGAGTTGCGAGGAGGATGATCGGGCTAACGTTCGGGAAGTAATACGTGGAAGCGCTCGGTGGGCTAGGGCTGCTACACCAAAGTGATATGGGGGTGGAGAAGGAGGCGCTCGACTAATGCCGTGAAGGCAAGTGGGAAATAGGTCGGAGGGTCATGAGATTGGCGATCGAATGATTGGCGAGTGCCCGTCTACCCGAAAGCGGATGAGTGATTCGGACCTCGGGAAAACAGTCTAAGCACAATCGGCAGAAAGGCCTACGAAGTCAATTTGGTTAAAATCCTCGGAGAAAATACAACAGTTTATTATGGCGAGAGAAAGAGAGAGACGGGGGGGGGGAAGAGAGGAAGAAAGTGAGAGACAAGAAGGAGGAAGACCAAAAGAGAATATGGCGGGTTTGCTTTTGCGGAACCCTAAAAGCTTTGAAAGCCCAGCAAAGGACCGAGATCACTCGCGAATACAAATGTCAGAATTAAGCCCTGATTGGCTTCAACTCGATCAGCTCGGTGTGATTGGTTAGTTAGGGTTTAAACCAAACTAGAAGCTACTTGACTCTCGCTCCTCGCTGGCAATAGCCTAGACCCACCCTCCCGTTCCACTTTCTCTCCTTTCCCCTTGACTCTGCTCTCTTTCTTCAACTGGACCACCCCTCGTGTCCCTCTTGAACCTTTCCCAAGCTCCCAGACTTCCCTAGTTACCCTTGTTAGCCGACTCGAAAATGTTTCAACAGATTCCCTTCCTCTGTTTCCTGATTTTCCGCTGGCCATTAGAGCGACGCTAGCGAGAAGCGTCGGCAGCGTTAGTGGCGGCACGTCACGACGCCGTCGTCGCACAGTTTGGGCAACCTCATCACCACCACCATCACAGTTGGCCACAGCTTGGTATTCTCTGTGGACGCACTGGGGGTGTTGAAACTCTGAAAGGAAATTACGAGAATGGCCCGAATAAGAGCTGCGTGAAGGGTGAAAGGCCGCGAGGGTGCCCAGTTGCCCAGTTGCCCAGTTGCCCAGTTGCCCAGCGAGGGTTTAAGTGTTCCTGAAAATGACGGTACCTCTGGACTGCTTCGCGCACGATGAGTGACACGCAGGTAAATGCAATCAATTACCGAGGAAAACAGTGGTTGGATGAGCCAGGACATTTCAGGATCTGTCAGTCAGCCAGGTCCGGATGGTCCTGCGCTCTTCCGGACCCTGTACCGTGCTCCTGCATCAATGCCCCTGCTACTCTGCTACACGCTTCTTCGTTTCACCCATACTCATTCCTGCGGAAAGCCCCCGCGGATTCTGTTGTAACAATCTCACAGCCGACGCCATCGACGTCGCCGTCGCGTCCACGTTTCTCTTCGAATGGGAGCAAGGAAAACTTTGTCTCGGAAGCTCCAGGGAGTTTTCTAATTTCCCACCAATTTCGGACCATTACGACCCAGCCAGGCGTTAGTCCATAATGGAAACTTTGTAAGGTCTATCCCGTAAGGCTGTGAGCTTCGAGACTCAACGAGAAGGCGCGATCAAAAGTGCATTTAAAAGTTCTCCACGAACCTGCGGCTATAGGCACTTATTCCTCTTGGACCCGTCCATCTATGCCTTTGCTTTCTAACATTCTCTAGAGCCTTTCCTTTACGCCCCCCCCCTCTCTTTCTCTTTAACTCCTTTGAGCATCATTCCCCCCCCCCCCCCCCCCCCC
>NW_014333091.1:86272-88051 GCF_000341935.2 Cephus cinctus | reverse complement strand
GCCACCTCTTGCTCGGACGTACATATACCTATAGCCTGGAATCCCAAGTTTCAATCTCTGGAAACTCCTACTGCGTACCTCTCAACTGGAACACCCTGTAGATATGTTTGATTTTACGTATATGGATGCATGCCCTACGTCATAAAGAGCCACCACAGAGTGTTTTCGTTTTCTTCGTATCGCAATAGTCTGGTTCACTCGTATGCGAAATCCACTTAAAATTCGATCGTTTCCTCTGGTACCAACACACATAACTTTTATTTCTTCGGTCGATCGTAATAGCCGGATAGAAAGCCCACTCATTCGGCTCGTAAAGTCAAATAATACAGAGCGAGAAAAGATCCTCTGTAAACACCATCAATGTTTCTGGTACCTTCGTATTTTTGTAGTCGCATATATTCAAGGAGATAGTCCTCCTCCTTCCTGTAGGTACTTACATATATTTCTTTGTAGCAACAGTCGCCTTAAATTCGTAAACAGTCAAACATATTTTAGGCTTTTATTGTAGTTTTAAAAAACTGGCTGAAAAACGCTGAGGAGGTAAAGAGACGAAGGAATGAAAATCTCTACTTGACGATGAATCTTGAAAGCAATACTTTTTTTTCATGTTATGGAAGATTTTCTTGGTCGCTTGAAAAACGAGGAGAGAAATCGAATGACTTTCTGATGTCAAGTCGATATCTCAATGAGATCCCGAGATATGGCCGATTTCCTCGATTTACCAGATTTGCTCGTCGACGAGAGTTGGAAAACGCGCACAGCCTCTCACTCGAAATCTCAGAGCGCTGCTTTCAATTCGTGGGATAATATCGATTCTCGAATCCGCTTCAATTGTCGTCTCCCTCGATTCATCTCATCAAATTAACTCGGATAAGAAATGGGGAAAAATTGGAACTGACTAAATCTTAAGGGGGTGCCACGATATTATTGATATTCCGGTGCGAATGGTCGCTGAAGTCGCTGGAGTTTAATGATTTTACAGAATCCGCCTACCCTTGGCTAAGGTTTTCGTCTATTTACTCATCGTCCCATAATTTTCTCTTTCTCATCTCCTCCGCCCTTCTTGCTTCTTCTGGAAATCCCATTCCTCGAGGAATCCAGCAACAAGGTCCTTCGTAGGAACGCATCCTGCCCAAAATTATTTTTTTTAAATGGAGAAAGTCACGTATCCATGACTTCGCATGCATGCGTATAACGACCGTTGAAAACGCGACAGTCGCTTTTCCTAAGCTTCATTTCAGTCTTTATTTCTCCCGTTGGTATAGGAGGGTACCTCGCTAAAGTATGTTGTAAAAAATAAAAATAAAAAGCAGAGAAATACATAGAGCGCAGGAGAAAAAGAGGAAGAGTACAGAGATAAAGGGTGGCTGACAAAGGGGGTCTGCAGAGAGGTCAGAGCAGGCGTGACCCAAATGTACCACGAAACGCCAGCTCGGTTTATAGGCAGCACGTGCGCGCGGAGGCCGTCGCGACGCGACCGAACCGACCTGAAATTTGATTGTGTTCGCGTCGCTAGATTTTCGCCAGGGGTTGAATTAATAGGGGCTCGCTCGACGCATGGCTTGCTTGCGGCGTAAATCAACTTTTAACCGATGTTCTACGAAATTACAGAAATCCATGATCTATGGTTGTCCAGACGTGGTCCAGGGGGGGGAGGAGGGGGGCAGTCGAGGCCACGTCCAGACGGTCCGCCATACTTTGGAAGCAGGAGGGACGTGGTCGATTCTTGTACTTGCCGCATTGTCCGTCGATTTTCACAGATTTTTTCCATTGCGTCCT
>NW_014333091.1:81731-85424 GCF_000341935.2 Cephus cinctus | reverse complement strand
TCCAATCTTTTCCAGCTGCGCACTAGCTGCTAATTCGACAACCGGCAGGAATTCTGTTTTCTTGTTTTTCACAGCTTTCTGGGATTCTTTCCATTGCTCGAGGGGTTGCTGTTGCTGCACCCTCTGATGTCTGTACTGACGCTGGCAGTGTCGATGCTATAGTGTATCCGCCATATCGGATGCCGCGGGGGTGGTGGGTGCCGGTATGGCGTACGTGTACGCGCTTACTCCGCATGCATCGTATAACGTCACGTTATTATTTCATACAAAACACTCTAGCTTGGGGCGGAACGATCGCGCGGCTGCTACCTCTAATAATAAATGGAAGTCCATTATTTGCGGTTATTGAAAACCGCCGGGAGTCCCACGCATCCGCAATGTTTTGACAGTGCAGATGCAAAGCGTCGGGACGCCCGCCGTACGGTACGAATTTTCAGTACGAATTTTGCGAGCGTCACAAATCGGATGCTCTCTTTTACCTCGAAAGCTCAAAAGTTCCATTACCTATCGGGGCGCTTTCGCAGTCTCAATTGATCCCGTTGGCTTACTTCCTGCAAGCGTTTCTGTTTTATATAAAGCAGTAAATAACATGGAAGAGCTGAGGCTACCGGCTCATTTTATTTCAGACTCTACCAGCTCCGAGCACTCGGACTCTCCTCTCCTCTCCTCTCCTCACTCCCACCCTCCGTTCTCCCTCTCCGGATTCTCTCTTCACCTTGACTAGCTTCACAACTACCACTATCGTCAGCAATACCACTGAGAGCAGAAGTACTCTGTCTCTCTCTCTCTTTCTCTCAACTCATCTCAAATACCTCCTCTCTCGTTCTCGCCGCGCTGCGGGAGAGGGGTGGGGGGAGAGGGGGGAACAATCAACACCCTCTTAGCGTCGATTCCCATTCAAGCAATGACGCTCCGAATCGTAGAATAAATCTGAACACAACCTTTGCGCACACTAGTCTCCCTTCCCCTCCGCCCCTCCGCCCACTCGAACATCGGTACCCCCTTCAAAAGCCACCCTTGCTCAGGGCGCCTTCATTCCAGCGCCAACACCAAAGTTACTACAATGATCCTCAAATTTTCCAAGGAAGGCCACTTCTTGACCACCTTCATCTCTCTGGCGGATCCAAAGAGGGAAGAAGGGCAAGAGAGAGAGAGAGAGAGATAGAGAGAGAGAGAAAGTGGTGTAGCCGAAAAGATGGAAAGGGGCGAAGACGCGGCAATTCCCAAGGAAAAGGCAAAACGATCACAGAGCTCCTCCTCTTTCAGAGCAATTCCGAACCCCAAGCAGCCTTCGAGTAGATCTCTTGGAACTATTCTACGACTTCGACTAGCTTCAGGATATTCCACTTTCCTTCACTCCTCCGTCCTCTCCTCCTCTCCTCCCCTCCTCCTCGTCCTCCCACCACCTCCACCTTTTTATTCCTTTCGTTATTCTTGTTCCTCGCGTAACCTATATCAGTCGCCCAACCACATTTCATTTTACACCATTTCAAGAGCAGCAGTAGCTCACCCGTGAAACTCGCCACCTGCTACCGAAGTCACATAATTGACCGAGGATAGGCTCCTGCCTACCCTTCTGGACAGATTGCAGGGTCTGACGGATCAACCGAAAGGGGGGTCTCACCGAAGGGCACGTCGGAGCGGACCCAATTGGGGAGAAAGCCGAACCGCCGAGCGAACGGAGCCAGGAACCGGAGAGATATTTTAGATCGTGATTTCTCGAATGGCCCGTTTTATTTGACGAGAACAAAGGATAAAGTTTTGTCAATTTCCTGCCGATTTCCTAATAGCCGCGAGCCGGCGAGGGTGGGTTCGGGATCGGGGCTCGCGGGAACGGGCGGGAATGACGAGAGGCTCGGACTAATTCGTAGGAATGGGCCACCGTGTGTGCCCACCGGAACCTCCGACCGCCAGGGATAGACCATCAAACCGATTGTAATCAGCCCACCCTCCGCTTGCACCCTCAACACTCAAAGAGAGTGAGGAGGACCAGGCAGCAGCACTGGTCAGGGGTGGGACGGAGGTAGACAGACAGAGAGAGAGAGAGAGAGAGAGAGAGAGAGAGAGAGAGAGAGAGAGAGAGAGAGAGAGAGAAGAACCAACTACATTACACTATAGTCCACATGTATACATATACATGCGTATAACCTAAGTGAACTAACTCGTCCACTACTCGAGAAAAGATTCTGTCGCTAACTGGTTTTTCGTGCAGGGCCGCCTTGATCCCCATCATCGGCGTCTCCGCCTCCATCGCCACTGCCCTGCTGGCTTCTCGTTTGACCGTCTCATTCCTCATACACGGAGGATGTGGTAGTCGAAAGGTGCTGATGAACTTGCGGAGCTAGAGGAGTATTACGGTAAAACGAGATACAGTCAGAGTTATAAGTCACCCTGTACCCTCGACTTGTACGCTTGAAGTCTCAAGAAGAAGCTGTAGGGGGATGAAGACTTCCGAAAACTATATAATTCGCTGGTGGCTCAAGAAGAAATCAGCTGCAGGCACACGTAGATATTTAGGTGCAGACATGACACGAGGATGATAGAGCAGGGTGGAACGTAAATTAGGTATTTAGAGCGACTCACGTGATCCGGCCGGAAAGACGCGTGAAAACATTTTGGCGTAAGCTGTCGCGCTTCTTGTCACGGCGTCGACTGTAGTTGCTACTTATCCATCCCAAAATGGCTGTCGCGTCTCTCACGTGGGCGAAAGAATAGCATGAAGCAATTTGTTAGAAAGGGCTCGTCGGGCTGTCTACACAATAGTTTTCCGGGTTGAATATTAATCTTCTTCCCTGGCGGGAGGAATCGCGCCAGCGACGTCGGTCTTTGTTGTCGTCTCTGCTAACCCGGAAATTTTTGATCGAATTTACAAAATCTACCGTCGCGACGACCGCGACAATAATCGGTCTCCTCCTGCCACCCCTCATTACCTATATCTTAATGTATCCATACGCACCACGTGTACGGACACCGTAGTATACCAAACTATAGTAAAGACACCGGAAACGGGTGGCATTGTCAGGAATGCCTGATGATGAATTCTATGAAATCCCACTTCCTGTCCCAGGTCGGTCGTCGTCCGACATCACCTCAGGACAAAGTAATTTAGATCGTGACGTCCTGGTCGATCGTCTTCGTCATCGCAACCATCACCGTATTCTTTTATAAACAATTTCGGAAGACCTAATTACTCTTGATGGTGGCAGTTTCGTTTAATTTCGACACCGGGTATATTAGAATGCCGACGCAAGTCCTCGGCCTTTATACTTTCGCGGGCCTTTATGCGAAACTAAAGACAAACAAAGCCGTGAATAAATATGGGGTGCGTAGAGCGTTACGTAAGGTAGCTCAACGTGCTCCGACGATGCTAAATTAACGGTTGCAATTTTAATAGGGCCGTTGAAAGCGAGGGTCGTATACGGGCCTGTGATTTTACGCTTCCCGGCCAGCACAGCAGTGCTGGTGCTCTGTCCCCTTTCACCTCCTATACTTTCTCGCAACCCTCCTTTCCCATCCGGTATACTCCGCACCAGTACCTCTCCTCTCCTCTCCTCTTCTGTCTCCCTCCCTCTCTCTCACTCTCTCTCTCTCTCTTCTAGCTCCACCACTTCTCTACACCTTCTCGATCGACATGCCAGTTCGACGGGACTCTTACTCTCCTCTTTTACTTTTCTCTTCCCTCCCCCCCCCCCC
>NW_014333091.1:75997-81419 GCF_000341935.2 Cephus cinctus | reverse complement strand
CCCCCTCCTCTCTCTCACTCACTTGCTATTCCAAGCAATTCTTGATCAGAAAATCTATGTAGTTAGTACGATTTAATTAATTAATTAATTGCTTTAACGGGTTTGCGTAAGTCAACTTGATCCTCGAGGCAAAACTCGAACGTCATTTTTCCCAGGTCTCACGACTCACGGTCTCTTCACATCCACGAGTTCCCGGCTATAAAGTACCAGAATATGCACAGCCAGCCGAACCAGCTAACCCTCGTTTGTTTAAGCTCCTACGCGTTAGACCTAGGAATCGCTCGAGTTTTTGTCCTACCCTCGAGATTCCTCCCATCGTAGACAGGCAACGATCTTGCTCTTGGAAACTTTAACACGAAGCCTAGTCACGATGGTAGAGCCAATTACGGGGCGAAGGTAATTGGGGATGGTTATAATAAAGATTTGTGACATGTGGGATAGGGCATCTAATCAAGTTCGTCTCGTTAAATCTGTTTCAGAACACTACCACATATTCGTCGGAGACCTCAGCCCTGAGATCGAGACGCAGACCTTGAGAGAAGCATTCGCACCCTTCGGCGAGATCTCGTAAGTGCTCTTTAAGTCCTTTAACGTATCATCGGAGATTACTTAGCTATGGTCTCTGTATGGCTCGTATCACGTGTATAGCCCTATGATGTATATATATATATATATATATATATATATCAACATTGCGTGCTACTCTGAGCCACCTAATGATACGTCATTCGCCGTATCCACCTTCCAGCCTAGTGGTGTGGTGTAGACCCACCCACGATATTACCTACTCTGCAGATCAGAAGGTCAATCTAACATTTTCTTTCTGCGCTTCCGAACGGGCTGCGTTCTTAAACTTGGGGGGGATTGGATTGATAGAAGGGACTTGTGATTCTCAGGCAAAAGGGGGATGTCATGATTGGCTATCGCGTATCCCTGTCGGCACCTTCGTCCCTCCAGTCTTCTCTTCTTGACCTCTATGGATGCCGAGAACCAAAGCCACCGCTGGGGAAGGGAAAATTCATGTCGCTTCTCTTCGAGTTGACAGGTTGTGGCCAACTGGTGCGTATGTCGCGGTATCGAGTCGAACGACCCTTCGACTAACGTAAGTCGTTTTGCGACCTTCTTCTGATCGCGTACCCTTTCGATCTTACGACACAGTGGCATAGTGGCATAGTGGCATAGTGACATGGTAGCATGGTAGTAGTCGAGGCCGTAGCTGGTACTGGTGACGTTGCCAACTTTTAGACTAAGACTTTTTTCCCTTTTTTCTCCTTCTTTTTCTCTTTCTCTCGTTGTGCCCCTAGTGACACTTTACTGGCGCGCCCAGCCAGGAATTTTCAGCCGATAACAACAGTACGAGCGTCGCGATGCCTTTCGGATCGCAGGACCTCTCAGACTCTCCTTGAATTCTCGAGGCTTTCTGCGCCTTCGACCATCTCGTCGATCGATACTCGTAACCGCCGACGATGCTATCGGAGGAGGCCTGGAGCAACTTTTGCTTTTGTTCCCTTCTCATCCGATCCTTATATAATACCTTTCGTACGAATTCCAGTTCACTTGACTCTCCCGATTTACCCTGATTCTTCCGTATCTAATAAATTTCACGGGAAAGTCCAGGCTAATTCTGATGTTGCTCGGATGAAAACAAACAATCGCCTCCTGTCGGCCGATTACCTTCGAAGAGGAGGACTTTCAGGATCAGATTGGAAAGTGAAAAGGTAGATGGAAGAAGGAAAGAACGAAGAAGGGAGAGGACGAGCAAGCGGAGCTGATTCTCTTTGTTTGGCGATTCCCTCGCTTGGTATGTTCACCGTTTTCATCAGATTATATGACTATTGATCGGTCTTTGGCCTTTCGCCCTCGGCACCTCATTGCCACCCCTCTGACGTCTCATTGCTAGTTGAACCAATTGACCAATCGACCAATCGACCAATCTACGAATCAAGGTGATTGTACATTTCGCACTCCACGTGCGGCTCCTCACAAAATTCCTTATCTTTCGAAATCGGAGACCAAGATTTTTAGAAAAAAAAATCAACTTCATTGTTCTCTCTCGTACGAACTTCCGAATCTCCTCAGCTTCTCACGTATCTTGTATTTACGGATCCTCGCACTTCGCAGCTTCGCTTGTCGCCCTCGCTTTTCCTTGTGCGTCGAAGAACCCGACCCCCCGCACAGATGTAACACTCGGTGTTCCGAGGCGCCGTAAAAATGAAGCCCTCTAGTGAAATCGTTTCAAACTCGCTCAGCGAGTAGCTAAGCCGCGCTTTAAAAAGCTCGTGAAAAATTGCTGCTGGTTTTCTTTTTATTTTTCCTCTCCGGCCCTAAAGCTCGCATCGCGCGATAGCTCGCACTCCGCGCTGCTTCTCTATCACAGCTTCCTTCAGTGTTTCTCTCTCTCTCTCTCTCTCTCTCTCTCTCTCTCTCTCTCTCGGACTCTCTCCACGGTCTCTCCTAAACCCACGACCGTCTCTCGTTTTCTCGGAGTCTCAGCCTCCGGCACCGCCGCCATTGCCTCCCCCCCCCTCCTCCACTCCTCACCTCTCCGCTGTAAACACACTCAAGATTAATTATAGTGGAGCCGTGCGGGCATCCCTTACAACGCTGATCTATTCGAGATCGAATCAAGAAGGATAAAGTAGATGGGAGTGGAGAATTTATGAGTACTCTCTGAGTTCGTCCCCGAGGCCCGATACTGGATACCAGATAGTAGATAGAAGACAGAAGATACTCAGATAGTAGATAACGGAGAAGCGAAGCAGATACTACCATCAAACTCCTATTTCCCTTCAGGGACACAGAGCGAAGTAGCGCGGTAGATACAATAGACGTATAACGAACGTTTGAAAGCATTTCACTCGTATCGCTTAAGAAACGCTAAACGTTTAAAGCGAGCGCAAAGTTTCGAGGTCGAGGTCTGAATCCGGGAGTTTTCGCAGCAGGAGCAGTATCCTCGTGCTTTCGCCGATAGATCCATCCTCTAACGAGGAGACGAAAATACAGAATCTCCAAGAGACGACACATTTTGACTGTCCCTCTAAAAGGGTCCGTAAGGCCGCTTGTATCGCAGCTCGATCTCAGCTGGCAAACCAAAGCTCGTTTTCAGGCTTAAATGGCGGCTAAGTAAGCTCCTTCCTTCCTTCCTTCCTTCCTTCCCTCCCTCGTCTTCGTCTACGGCCTCGCGAAGCAACCCTCCCCCGCCAGGTCACGCCAATCCCGCCCAACCCCTGCTGCAGCCTCTAACTTATGATACACGGAGGCGTCGTTACCGCCAGACCCCTTTACGCTTTCTCGCTTACCGAACCGCCGTCTTTTCCTCTCGAGCCTCACCGCACTCGTTCACCCCCAGTCCTCGCTCGAGACTTTGCTTACTTTGCCTGCCTGCCTGCCTGCCTACTAAGTGTAACGAGGACTCGGTACTCGGTGTCCCCAAGCGCGGTGTGCATAGCCATATCCGAGATTTCATTATTAATATTTAACTACTGTGAAAGATTAAAAAGTTTGAGGAATTTTAATATACCTAGCTAGTATAGCTCGGTGGCTTCTTACGTAGCTGGGTACACGTAGAACTGCTGGATGGTTAGAAGGTTGCTTCAGTTGAAAGCCTGCCAGACGAGAATTAAAATTCGGTTCCCGTGCCGAAGACTCGAGAATCTCTTTAATGCTTCTTCTTCTTCTTCTTCTTCTTCTTTTTCCTATGTCATTTGCTCTTTTTTTTTGTGGGTATATTATACTCCGTGTATATACGTATACCTGTGTTTGCTTTGATCATCCCCTTGATTCTTGGATGTCACGAATTTTTCTTGGTGTACATATAGCTAATACTAGTGGCGACTGCAGCATACGGAATTACGTGGATATGGGACGTGGGTTCAGGGCAGAACGCACTTGGAACGATTAGAAACGTCGCGACGTACCAGTGACGCTGCCGAGCGAAAGTTTCGACGGGACGCGAAAGCCAGAGGGACGATTAGTTTGCAAATGACCGTAACTTTGTCGAGATCTTTATCCTTAAAAGTACGAGGAACATTCCTTAGGGAGACACAAGGCTTGGGCATTGCTCGATTGTGACGTCCGGAAATAATAATTCAGTTCCTTCTCTTTCTCACTCCCTCTTTTTCTCTCTCTCTCTCTCTCTCTCTCTCTCTCTCTCTCTCCTATACCATCCCTCACTGCCCTTCGTTCTCTTCTCTATCGAATCCGGCCGGAGTTCGTTAATTATGACGCGACGTTTCATCCTTTTCCTATTCCGACAGCTGCTACAGGCACAACTTTTCCAATAGGAATCCGGCCTATAATCGAAATTCGCTCTGATGCTTTTATTTATATTGCCAGTCGGCTTATTCTGACGCGATCTGTGCCTTGTATCAGCACCCCCTCGCTCCCTTGGTCCAGAGAGGGAGGATACCGGGAAGTGAAAAATTAGTAGCTGGACGACGTGACGAAATAGTTCTATGAATAGTTATACAGTTTGCGTATATAGGGTGTAACTATCAGAATTTAACCGGGATCATCTGGATGCTGCATTACTATCTGTTCAAAGTACCAAGCATCTTTTCAATGGCTCCTTATCACCTTCTGCTAGCATTCCTCGGTGCACCAGGAGTCCTAAAGTATGTCAAAGGAATTTCCAAAAATGGCCCGAGGTTTCACCAAATCCAAATGGCAGCGAGCATATATGGTGACTCCGAAGTGAGGTCAAAGACGAGAATTAGAAACAGTGAGAGAAATTAGAGTAACGGCGAAGTGAAGGAGATCGGAGCAAGGGAGAGGACAGACTGCGAAAATCCTTTGGTCCAGAGGGATCAAGACGGAGGCAAACAATGCGGCTTCGCGTGTACGTCACTTAGCCGTATCCACGTTTCCAAGTATTCAGTTATCCGCGTATATACCGGGATTGCGAATGTGCGGTCACCTGATTTATGGCCCCTCAAGATTATCGCTCCTTCCTCCGGCCGAATCCCCAGCCAGTCACCCGGCTGTCTAGTAACGCTCCAAGGCAACCCCGCAGCCAGCCACCCCCCGTCAACCGAAACCAGAACCAGGCCGAGCACCGGCAGCATCGGTACCAGGAGTTCTGGCCAACCAGTATCCTTCATCGGTTTCTCCGTGTTCCACACCCTAACTGCTACCCCCCCCCCTCCCCATGAGCCTCCGCAGTTCTCGCTCGCGACTTCCCACCATCGGCATCCTCAGCCAGGGTGGGAGGGAGTGAGGAGGAGGGGGGGGGTGCTTGGTCCCGGCTCCATCGGATTCAGAGAGTGCAGTATTCCACATACCAGTAGTAGCTGGTACTAGCATCTACCAGCAACCATTCCTCCCATATCCACACCAAGCGAGCTCTGCACTCTGGCTCGAGACGTTGTCAGGGCTTAAATCTTACCCTCCCTTTTAGCCCAGGCCAACACCCCCCTCCCCCCCC
>NW_014333091.1:65343-75654 GCF_000341935.2 Cephus cinctus | reverse complement strand
CCCCCCACGGCGACCTATCACGAACTTTTACTCACCTCTCTTTCGGGTCTTCTTTGTTAACATTTAAGTAGGCACGATTCCCAGATGATTCGAATTACATAAATCTACTTAACGGCAGTGCGTATTTCAGGATCCTTTTGAGGAATTTAAATATAGGTATAGAATAAATTTGAAAAATTTTAAATGAGCCGCCAGTTATTATACAAGAGGAACCTTCTATTATTATAGCCATCTTTCTGGGATCCCATAAACTCTCGTGAACTAATAGCTACGCGTGTTTTTGGCAATTTCAAAGATTTTCATCCTATGGCTCTTTATCTTCCTAAATTATACTTCGATCCAATATCTCTCGAAGGTAATTTCACGGAATATCATACTTTCCGTCTGCAATTGATCGATTGGCTGTTAAACCCGGACATTCCTGCAGAATGCCCCGGGGAGAGTGTCACATCCCAGAATAATGTTCAGTAACATAAACTGGTGAAGTTTTCAGTGAAACTAGGAAAAAGCTATAGCGATAGCGAGTCGCAAGTCGGCAAGGAAGGAGAAGTCGGTGGTGACTGAGGTGATCTCGGGGCAGCGGCGGCCGAGTGGGGCGCGCTAGATAGGAGACGGGTCAACGGGTATGAAATTTCAATGAGGCTATACGCCGCCGCTCGCAGAAAGTCCCGCGCGAGTCCAGCTATAGAATTATGCTTCGGGTCTGAAATATCGAGCGACACGCCAGAAGAGACACATCATGCATTCCCTTTCAACCTGACCCAAGATTCTCTCAACTCCGCTTTACCGAAATAACGCGAAGCCCTCTTCTCCGGGATCCTCGTAGGGTCGGGGTTGCGACACTCGTAGTCATAGAGATTGCTCTCAGGGTATAAGGGCGGAAGGGATCAGAGCCAAGATTCCAGGAACATCCAAAAACATACCACGTACGGCCCCTTTGAAGTTTGATATCTCGTTTGCCGGAAATCACACCCTGAGAAATCAGTATCACGCCCCACGTTCTTAACGTCCTCTTCATCCTCTTCATCCCTTGTGCTCCCCAATGCCACCCTTCCCCTTGTTATTCTCACTCTTATCACTTTTCATCCTTCCTCGCGTCATATACCTTCATCTCCTCACACTGTTCACACCATCGTCTCGCAGCCAGAGTCCTTACAGCTTCCTCGAGAAGATCTTTAAAACTTAGGCGCGTGTTTGTCTTTGATGCTTGATGGAAGCGGCGCTGGCATAAGTTTTGGCAAAGGAATTTCTTTCGTTCGGTCAGAGTCAGGGTTGAGCCCGGAGCTCAGGATTTGGCGCTCACGTAGATCAGAGCGAATGCCTGAAACATTGAAAAATATACGTGAGCCGGAAACGGAAGTGGGGGTTAAGGGGTGGTAAGAGAGTTAGATTACGAGAGGGAGAGTAGAACGAGAAGAACTGGTTCCGCGAGAGGAGGATGGTGGCGGAATGTTATTGAGAGGCTGAAGGGTCCACGTGGCTTCGCGTTCCTCCCCAGGTCATTCGTAAGCTAAACGTGCAAGGAGGTAGTTGTAGCAAGTAAAGAAATCGGAGAAACGTGCGCTTTAACGAAGGCTGAGCCAGGGAAAAAAGGGGGGTTGACTCGCGAACCCAAAATTATAAATGGTATTCAAAGGTCCGGGGGTATTTTTCTCATTAGGTAATAAGAGTGAGTGCTTGTAACGCAGACCCTTCTTCGAGGCTTTCCAGCCGCTCTCTTCCTCCTCTCCTTACGATCTCCTCCAACCCCCTAACCCTCTAGCCCTCTTGCTCCCCTTTGACCCCTTGTCACAGGTTACGTTCGCAGAGGGCTGGCTGGCTGGCTGGCTGGCTGGTCTACCGGCCACCCGGCCGTTAGCTCGAGAGTGTACCAGTCAGTATGTCAAACCAGCCAGTCAGTGTACCAGTATTAGTGCCAAAAGCACCAGCACCAGTATCAGCAGTATTAGTAGTAACAGTAGTAACAGTGGTAGAAGCCTACTCCACAGCCTGAGTGGAGGAAAGAACTGCGCCAGGAGTGGGAACGTGCTGGTTCTGGACCCCCAGACTCTTCCTGTCCGAGTAAAATATTCAAGCCTCTCAACAGCACAATGATATGTGCTCTCTCCATCTAACCTTCCGTCCTCCCCCCTTCCCCCTACTCATCGTCTCTCTTCAGCCTCCCTCAGTCTCTACGTCCGAACCTTCATCTTCCAGGCTTGAGCCGTCGACTTTTTGCAGGCGAGCTTCAAATCTTCACGGGTCCATTGCCTTCGAAAGAAACTTCAACTCGGCTGACTGGTACCTTCACCAGCGATGCTTTTTTACAAACTTCTAGTGCCTCCTGTAACCAGTGAAATAAAAATGCGGGGTCTTCGAAAAGACGGCAGCTCGGAATTCCGTTAGCCTTCGGGTGACCCTTCGGAGCCAAGATCACTGTTTCCTAAATCCCAGTGGACTTGACCAACGGTCTAGCGTGTCTATCCCCATATGTACAGAGGAAGACGAAGGGTTCGTTTTGAGCATCGGGTGCGTTTGGGGATTCCTGTAGGAAGGGGTGGTACGGAGGGATGTGCTCAAACGTAAACGCGGCAGGATGAGTTTAAGAGTTTGAGAGCTCAAGGGAAACTCGAAGTGAAGCGTGGATTCCCATCCGGTTCGATAAAAAGCTCAGTGGTATTCACGATCTGACGCAACACGTAAAGCGATGCACAGTGCAACTGCAGCAACAGCAATAGCAACGGTGCGCGGGATTGGCTGCTCCCTTTGTATTGAAGTGCCTTTCGGTTCGCCCGTAATACCGTAAACAAACTATATAGGAGTGCACACAGGACTCTGGCCGGAACACGTTGCTCTCCCTCTGAGGAGAAGGGTAGAAAGAGAGAGGTTGCGTCCGGTGAATTGAGGAAGGACGTGCAGAGTGAGGGGGTGCGAAGGGGGATAGACAGGGACAGAGAGAGGAACCAGAGAGACGGGACCAGGGATAGGACGAGATATAGAAAGAGGAAGAGCAGAAGGTTGGGAAGAGGAAGGAAGAGCCCTTTGAATACAACCGCGATTCGTGTCGGTTCGTCGGTCGGCCGAGGGTGGACTGGAGTTCGCCCGGAGGATTGGTACGAATATTCAAAATGCTGAGGGATTTTAAAATACTGAACGGAGTCCTAGTCGCTGCGGCTCTTGGCCCGAATGCCGAGGAGTCCAGAGAGCAGCGCGAGTAGCGCCGGCGTCGGCGTCTCATTTGAAAAAGTCTGAACCGAGCGCACAGTCAAAGTTACGGAAATCGAGGGGAGGCATTGAGGATATTAAGGAGTGACCCACCCATCCCTCCCCCGACCTCCATTCTGTCTGAAATCCTCGCACGCCTCCTTTGCACTAGCATCGCATCAGCCTATACTCGCTCAGTCAGTCTTCCGCCGCTTCAGTCCTCCCAGTCTTCCAGTCCCTCCTCAGTGCCCTCCAGTGGAAGCTTAAGCCGTCTGAAAATAACAGGGGAATTTTTTTTCCCACCACCCTTTACGTCCTACTTCTCTTCCGCATTACTCCCTTCTACCTCTTTCCATGATTCTCCTAGCTAACTTCTCCTCGCGACCTTCCCTGTTATGGGATCTCTACTCTCTTCTACTCTCTAGGCTGCAGCCACCAGGTTCCCTTTTATTCTCTCGACTCTAGACTGGCCGGTCTACTCGCTCACTGATTTAGAGGGATCTAACGCGATTATCCCGGGAAAGAATGGTGTGTCTATCGGAAACGGGCGAGATTTCAGGCTAAAACAATAAAAGGGAATAGAGTAGAAAATAGTGAAAGAGGCTCGATGCGAGAATGAAACGACGGAAGAAGGGTTGTGCTCGAAACTCGGTGCCTCGGCTCGAGCATTTTTTTCCACGCTCGACTTCAAGTGTGAAATTCGAGGCTGTTGGAGGCAGCCGCGAGGCATTGTTATTTTAATTTGCTATTGTTCAGCGGGAAACCGACGATTACATACGAGCCCCGTCTATACTGCGCGCGCCAGCTACAAAACACGAAGCTCCGAAACCACTTGTGCCACCTGCCCTGGAACACCCCTACTCTACAGCCACTACCCCGTGTCAGTCTGATGAAAAATCCCAGAACCTATTAACAATAACTTCTTGGCGACACAGTCCCACCTGATATATAGCTATATAACCCAACCTTATCACCCACCTTAACCGTTCCCCCATTAACTTTGCCATTTCTATCGGGAACTTCCATCGCAACGATTATAAGATTAACACCTATTTTTATCTTAACGATCCTAGAACCATGGCCCTCTCATCCAGTCCCTTCAAATAATCGAGGGTCATCGATGACGATACAGCATCTCATAGCGGGTTGCTAGGGTGATCTGTACGGGTGGGGTTCAAAGGGGCGCGAAAGAGAGGGAAATCACCATCAAAGGGGTAGTAAGTTTAAGAATGATTGGATAGCAAAACAAGGGCGTCTATAGGCTGGTATAGATCTTACGCAACTATGGCTCCGTGGAGCTCGAAAGGACGTAGAGGCAAAGAGTTGAAAGGGTTGAGCCAGACGTAAAAGAGAGAAGCTTTTTCCGTATCTAACAGCTATAGGGGAAGGAAACGTGGATGGGCGTAAGCTCATATTTTGGTCACTCCGCGGAGCTTTAATAAAGAAAGCTCTCTTTCCCAGCCTGTGCCCTATGAGAGGCGGTGTACCGTAAACTGGCTATATACATAGCACTGGGTTATATAAAACCGGTTCGGTATATATATATATATATATATATGGGTGTGTGTACATATGAAGCACATAACGGTGGTTAGATAGGGTGCAGAATGGTATATATCACTGGGTTATATAAAACCGGTTCGGCTCATATTTTGGTCACTCCGCGGAGCTTTAATAAAGAAAGCTCTCTTTCCCAGCCTGTGCCCTATGAGAGGCGGTGTACCGTAAACTGGCTATATACATAGCACTGGGTTATATAAAACCGGTTCGGTATATATATATATATATATATATGGGTGTGTGTACATATGAAGCACATAACGGTGGTTAGATAGGGTGCAGAATGGTATATATAAGTCAATGGTGGGAGAGGGATGCTACAAGGGGGAGGTTCTGAGTCTGTGGTATATTACATGGAGGGAGAAGAGGACTATGGGAAAACGGATGTCTAGGGTCTAGAGGAGAAACGCTCGACTGGAAAGTCAAGTCGAGTCAGGGATGCTAAGAGACGACGAAGAAAATCGAGCCGTGACGAGGAGAGCCAAGAGGAGCCGAGGGGAGCCGAGGGGAGCCGAGGGGAGCCGAGGGGAACCGAGGAGAGCCGAAAACCAGAAATAAGATTCACACCCGCCAAGGAGAGACTCGCGATATTAGTTCCCATATTTCGAAAAATCTCACGAACCAGCGGCGCTCGCTGCCTCTGCCGCTGCCTATATTGCTATTTGCATACCGTCGACCACAATGAATATGGATGGGCGACCACCAGCGGGCTTCCCCGAAATCGGAACCCTGGCTTTGGAATTTGTACTCCCCGCCCCCCCAGCTACGTACTTTCCTCGTTCTCTTCCTATCTGACTCTTTCCGTGCCTCTCATTTTCCGCGTGCCTTCTCGATACGGGTGTGCTTCGCAATTTATTCATCGACTGGCCAACGTCTGCATCTTGAATAACCAGCAGCCTTTTCCGACATCTTTAAACATATTGACCTCAAAGATGTTCAAGTCCTACGAGAAGAGTGCACGTTGTATCCAGTAACATCTTTACTCTCTCTCTCTCTCTCTCTCTCTCTCATCCTAAACCACTCTCCAACTCTGCTCCCTCTCCGAGCAACCCTCTTAAACCCACCGTTTTCCTCTCGAGAAGACGGGCATGTCTCTTTTGCAACTTTTGTCGTTAGAATCTCGTTTGTTTCTTTCCCCGTCGCCATGACGTCACGGAGTCAGTCTGATCTTTCACGTGAAAAAGAAAAAAAAAAAAAAAGGAAAAAAAGGAAACACTGCACTCTTTTGTCTCTTAACTACATATGCATATACATACGTCTCTACTCATTATACGCATAACTATATCCCAGTCCTGTTTAACTATGGCCCTCAGTTGGTACCCTAACGCTGGAGCTCAACCTGACATTTGGCAAAGATAATGGGTTCCCGGTCTACGGATTCGGGTATGCGTAATCAGAGATATCCATTGGTAATTAACGGATCAGAGGGAGGCATCCGGAATTGGTACTGGGAGAAGCACGCGTTGTGTTTACCTATCTGGCATCGAGATCTGTCGGCGAAGGAGATGGAGGTGAAAGGGGAGCGTGAGATCCATTGGTAAATTGCGAATTGCGATACGCGCTATGTATTTGAGCCCTCTGGGTCAAGGAGTCACGAGAGTCACGAGAACCCGCAGACTCCGAACAAAGATGATGATTAATAAAGCGTCGCTAATTACAGACTGAGATAAAATATATCAGAAGCTCATAGAAACTCTCTGGCATTCTGGATGACAGTTGATTAAGGGTTGTAATCATGAGGTGGGTGGATACAGCGACGACACATCCGGCTGAGATGACGAGTCGCGGGTTTATTAGTAAGCGAAGTCCCACTCGAGTTATATTTATATATGACGGAATGGGGGGGTGACGAGACTTTTGAAGATGGTGATGTATAAAATGACGGTTCAACCGGTTGAGCCGAGGTCGCGGAGCGATGTGGCAGGACCGAGATAAACTGAGCGAGCGACTGTCTCTCATTAAAAATAATTTCATGTAAATAAAACTTGTACAGCTATGTCAGTGGCGAGACACCCTTTTCAAAAAAAACATTTAATTTAATGCGCAATTATAAGGGGATGACCTGCCCGTGACATCTTCTTCATCCAGTTATACGACGAATGCCTAATAGCTAAACCATTGGAAGGAACACTCGTCGTGAATCTACGCTAATGGCTACTTCGTATAGAGATACAGATCGTTACATTTTCAAATTACAACCAGTCTAGAAGAATTTTTTTTAATCTTCTCGGATACAGGCACGTTTAACGTTTTCCTGCGATTCGATGGACAAGCCTTTTTCTACCCTAGGAGGAAAAAGAATCTTCCTGCTTGCCGTTTAATGGCATTAATTCGTAATAGTATTTTGGTGGATAACCTTTACTCCACTTCATACGATATGTATGGTATGTTTGTTAAGTCTATTTTGCACTGGTTATCTTCTACCGTGCGTTTCATTCGGAATGAAGTACCTTGGCAGTTTATAATACAGCACCCTACGTGTTCACGTAAACCTCATAAAAATCAAGTTATTATTTGGCTTCATTAACGCGTTATTGGCCGGAGGAGGGAGGGTTGCTGGTCGCTAGTAGAACGATGGGAGAAGTATGGGGGAGAGTGTGGGGGGCGGTAGAAGGGTAGTCGATATTTCACGCGAATTATTGGGGAGCGAAAATGCTGACTTGCTGATCTAATCGGTGTGTATTTATTGCTCGGTGTATCCTTTGGCCTCGCGCTTCTGGATACCCTCCCTCAGGTTATATTTTAGAATATTATTTTCATATTCGTTACCCGGCACGCTTCACTTGCCACGCCGTCCAAGTATACCAGGGGTGCCTATATATACCTGTATACTAAAAAAAAATGTACATGTATACACTATATTCATATATTCACTATAAATATATAATATAAATAACGGGAGTATTGCAGTTGTCTCTCTCTCTCTCTCTCTCTCTCTCTCTCTCTCCCCCCCCCTGCCTCACTTCCTTCATTTGCTAGAGAAAATCCCCAGTTCTGCCTTGTTATGTAGATTACTGTAAATATAGTAGTACACGAACATAATACCCGTATATAAGAGGGATGTTTGTATTGTCGACACTTTCCCGTAATTAGCGAAATGAGATTAAACTCCGGTAGCAGGAAAACTTTGAAGTATCAGGTTTTCATAAATCGATGGAGACTGCTGGGCTGGTTGCCGGAGGAGAAGTAGGCAGTAGATCCGACTCAAAAAGGGAGACGTGCATTCAGAGAGAAGAAAGAGGGGCGGGAAGGATGCACGAAAAAAAGAAAAGAAATTGGAAAACTGGCCAATGCAGATTGAAGTGTAGCATCACTTTTGAACTGTGCACTTTGGTTCAATTAAAAAATGTCAAGGAGAACGAAGTCTGCTCGACATTCCATGCTCGACTGTTTATGACGCGTATAAATTTTTCAATCTGATCTCAAGCTCTGTTATGTACGCAGGTCTCTTTCCCTCCTGGCCATTTTCCTACGCTCAGCGTCGTCATAACCGGCGCTGGTATCACCATTACCATCACCACCACCATTACCACCATCAGCATCACCAGCGGCGGTACAGTTCTCCACTTTTCTCCCCGTTATATTCGCCCCTCTCTCTTTCTCTTTCCCTTCTTTCTCCTTTCTCCTTCCACCAACCTTCCTTAGAAAGACAATTTTAATGCCGATTGGGCGCAGAGCTCTGCTACGAGCTGGTCTGGTGGCCCGATAAAAAAATGAAACCACCGCCCCGGTTTGAGCACGGCAAAGTTGAAACCCTTTTTTTGGGAATGTTCAGAATAATATTATGACAATTAAGACAGTGGCCGTGATAAGACAGGAGTAAGAAGAGAGCCTCCTGCTAGGGCCATGCCTGTACCCAGCCTCAGCAGCCTCAGCAGCCTCAATCGCTGCCCCAGAAGTCATAGCAGCCATCGTCCCATCCTTCGCTCCTTCCCTCGCCACTTTCACTGCCGCTGCAAACAAGGGTGGGTCTAATGGAACCAGCCCCGTCTTCCTTTCCATGTTAACTCGATCGCAACCCTTAAAACTCAACATTAAAGGGCCACCCTCTCCGGAGTCTCCTGCGAGGGGGGAGCAGACCGTGATCTAAATAAAGA
Organism: Cephus cinctus; assembly: GCF_000341935.2. Lineage (NCBI taxonomy): Eukaryota > Metazoa > Arthropoda > Insecta > Hymenoptera > Cephidae > Cephus > Cephus cinctus. Next base: position 66,814 of record NW_014333091.1, on the reverse strand, counting down.
TACCATCGAGGCTCGCAAGCTACTTCGTAGAAATATGATTCGAAAAGTCCTGGGCCACCGATGCCTTCGCTGCCACACTGCCACTCCTATCCACTTTGTATTTTCCATCGCGTTCCATCCACTCTCTTGGCTTTATTCACTTTTATTTCTCGTATCCACTCGTCTTCTTTATTCGGAATCCCCACGTAACGACTTGACGTACGTGAATCCTGTATGAAAAAGGGATCAACGTTTTTGCAGGAATATCGATGTGACACATTTGCCAGAGGCGTCCGAGGCCTCGTGTAACAATTAGAGTTGCGGGTGAGTTTGGGGTTGACCGCGACAAAGCGTGCACCGCCGAAGTATTGAGCCGTGTATTTCACAGTGGCCTCCGCTTCTCTATTTTCACCCTCAGTCGCGTTCCTCGTTTTCGCTTTCTCTGTATCTCTCTCTCTCTCTCTCTCTCTCTCGCACTCTCTAGGCTGATGAAACAGCAGACAATCGAGGTGTATAGGCATACATAGACAGGGCGAGGGGGGGGGGGAGTAACAGGGTGTTCGCGTCCACGTACATAAATGCACGCGTGTCCTAGTGTATATAAATATACGTGTATAAGCGAAACGATCTGTAATGAAACCAATACACGTGTGTGTCGGCAGAACAGTCAGGAACACATTGGAACTAGCGAAAGCTCCGACCGAACACACGAAAACACTCAAACGCTCCGTAAAACCGAACGATCTGCGGTTTGGTCAGTGGCGCTCAACAAACCGATACATGCGGATTTCCCCGAGCGAGTTTCCGATACAGCATCCTTGTCTGCTTCCACTTGTTTTTACTCCAGTGTACTTTGTCTATCTTCTCTTCATCTCTCGCTCTCTCTGTTTCTCTCTCTCTCTCTCGCTGCCTTGCCATCCCTACCCCAAATCGTGTAATAATTCTTGGCGGCGGCCGTTAAGAGGGACGTGGCACCTCGGCGACAGCCTTGGCAGTCTCTGCGAAAACATAGCTCTCGGCTGAGATCTACCTTCAGACTTCTGGCCAGAAATCCGCGTCCTCTTATGCTCCTTTTCTCTCGTTAGACTACTTTTTTTTTTACGGCACCGACCGGCGAGAATATTTTAAAAAATTCGAAAAATTCCGGAAGAAGAGGACGAACATGCCGATGGATGAAAATTTGTAGTTGGTGGCGATTTTCGCTTTAGAGAAAAACTCGTGGGGGTAATTAGTCTAGGAAAGTAAGGGGATTGTAGAAATTTGTTAGGGAGCGAAACCCTTGGGTCCCAGGGATAGACACAGTTGTTGACTCGTGAACCTTCCAGTGGAAAAGGGTCTGGCGAATTTGAACGGGAGGCTGAGAGGAAAGAGGGAGGAAAAGTGAGGAATGTCGGCCCTTTTGAGGGTGATCACCCGAACGACTTTAGAAGGTCAAATTTATCTTCTTCCTTCCTCTCAACTTCCAACGACCCCCCCCCCCCCCCCCCCCCCC
>NW_014333091.1:57791-65298 GCF_000341935.2 Cephus cinctus | reverse complement strand
CCCCCACTCATTGGTCGAAAACCGCAAAGTCTCAACAACCAGCTTATATATAATTTATTCCGAAAATTGGGCCGCCATTAGGCAGCCACTTACGCTCCTCTCTTTGCTTGCTTCACTCTCTTTGACTCTTAACTCTCATCTACAATCGAGAAGTCCCACGGCCATCCCAGGACCATCCCAGGACCATCCCAGGACCATCCCTCTGCTCCTCTGGAGCAATCAACATTGATTTTTAATAAGTCTCCCATTTCGCATACCCATACCCACTTAATCTCGGGATTCTTTCTACTCACCTTCTCCAAGACATTCTTCTTGCCATTTCTCTTTTTCCCCGTCTCTATCAGCAGCCACCCTTAACTACACCTAGAAGGTTCAACCCTCGAATTCCCTGGACCGCAAATCTGTCTGCGAGCCAGCGTCGGAGGGCCAGGGGGTGTTATATCTCCCAAGACGCACAGAATTTGCCACAATTTCTTTTGCCGCCGGTTGACGTAAAGTGTGTAAGAGACCGGAAGTGAGACGTAGTGAGGAGTGAAAGGGCAAGAAAGTAGAAAGGCAGGTAGAGAGAAAGGCGGCGGCAGGATTCAGTGATTTAGGAATAGCTACCAGCGGCCCTTCTGAATATAAACCTGCTGGGAATAAAACTACCCCTAACTCTCTCTCTCCCTCTCTCCCTCTCTCCCGACCATCCTCTCCCTTCGTTTCCAACAAAAAAAAAAAAGAAACGCGTCCTCTTTGGAGAAACTTAAAATGTTGTTACAACCCTCGGGCTGCTATCGTCCCTCCTGCTTCTGCTCTTCCTCCTCTTTCACCTCTGTGAAGTTGGCCCCTCATTATGAAAATTAATAAAAGAAAGTTAGAGTTCTGCTTCACCCCGGAAGAGTTCTAGAGTTCCTGATAGTTTTTAGAAATAGTTCTGTCGATTAAATGCAAAAAATTGCGATATTTGAAAATGGGGGGCCAACTTCACAGAGGTTCCTCTTTCTACTTTCTCCGCTGCTTCTATCAATTTTACTCCTTTTCCTGATTGTCGAACCTGCTTAGGCGTCCTGCGAGCTCGAATAAACTACTCACTTTACATTCTTTATCTTTAATTCTATCTTACCACACAGCGTGTAACTTTCTTTCACCATCCAAGTGTTTTCACAGTGCTCGTCTTTGTCGCGCGCACCCATTGCCATTCCGGGCTGATTGTCAGTTTCTGCACTGGAGAACTTTTTACCTCATTCGCTAGTTTTAAATTAATATTATCCATTACCCACGTCGAGGCTACACTCTCCTTATTGATTTACATGTAAACGTCTGTGCGTGTCGCACGCAACTTGACTCCAAGTCAAATTGAACGAGAGCAAAGATGGGTATACGAGAGAGGAGTGAAGCGTTCAGAAGAGGGAAGAAAATTAACTAACACGAGATGGTTGATCAACGAATTTCTTCGAACTTTCGAAAATGTTGCCTTGGAAATTGCCTCGGAGGAATGACGAACGCTATGACGATAACATATTGCAGAAGACTGTATCGAGGTTGCGAATGGGATGGTTCTGGCCGAATGAGAGGGATGCTGCGGATGATGATAGAAAGCATAAGTATGTGAGCGTGGAAGGTAGAAAGTTATAAGCGTATACAAGGACGAACCCCAGCACGAGCCAGACTTAACGTAGACTTAAATTGGACTTAAGTTTCGACTTCTCCCGGTTTAGCCGCAGTCTAATCCCCATCGCTTCTACTTATAATACGATTCTACAGCCCTCGCGCCCCTCCGTGACCGAAGGGCACGTGCTGCTTAAAGGCGCCGTAAAGGTTTCGACGACGCCAAGGGATGCTATCCCTACGTGGCCGTAGGTATAGCAGGACGGCGAAGGGTGAAGCACGAGGAGGGTACCGAATGAGGGGAGGAAAAAAAGAAAGAGAGCCAAGGAAGGCAGCGATCTTAACCACCGCTGGTACCTACTTCTTCTAAAAAAAAGCTCCTTTCATTTTGTCCCCGCGAGGAAGGAAGAGCAGAGGGTGCCAGGGGGGTATAGATGGGGGTGAATTATCTACTCGGAAGCGAGTCATCTTTCGGCGGGGCGCGGATTAAAAATCTATTATTTAAGCGGCCACCCAGCGGAGCGTAAATCGCGCCGAGGAACCTCGTAAATTGCTTGGCCTTGCGAAAAATTCTCAAAACTTTCCCCGAGCGTTTTCTCATTATACACCGACAACGCCCTGACCCCCTGCAGGGTATAGGCCTTCCTGTATTTTCCAAACTTCTATCTTTCTTTTTACTCAATTCCAGAATCTTACGCAATAGTCAACCCAATGAGAAGTTCGAATCCGTGCTCTTAAAGTTTCGTCCTGCGAAAGGGTTGTTGCTTTTAGGAATTTTCAAAAATTATTTCCATATCCACTGACACGAAAACTGGCTATAGGTGTATGAAAAATATTCTGTGATTTAGTATACAGTACAGAATTAAGTGGATACACTGTACATACTGTAGTAACACCAAGTGCCAGTCGACGCCTTTCCCTGTCGGGTGTAGCTTCTCGTTAGAGTTCGGCATCCTGGAGTTATCGACTCCCCTCTGGCTGAGGAGAAACTTGACGAACCTGTACGCGATGTGGGTGGCATTGCCGTTGATGCCGTTGATGCCAGTGGGGCTGGTACCGAGTAAATTAACCCTCGGGAGACGGAATACGTATACCGCAGCATTCCCAGTCAGATAATGCTATAGATATCTACGAGCGAGAAAAGGCTCGCGAGATCCTCCAACTTCCGGAATTCTGACAAAATTGAATCCTGCTTCTTTTTTCTTGTGTCTCGTGCGAATTCTAACCCTTATTCCCTACGGAGCTCAACTAACTTTACCGCCCCTTCTCAGGATTTCGGTAATCGAGCCCCGTACCAAAAGCACATTTGGCTTTCCGAAAAGGATACGTGAATACACTATTGGCTTTCCCAGGCTACCGTATCCCATGGCGGGACGATATTTCATTCTGGTAATTATCCGAGGGTCCAATGCGATAGCAGTAGCAGCGTTGCGCTTGCGCCGGCGCGACCGTTAATGTCCACTGATAATGTACCAATAGTGTCCTGATGTCCTGTGAGCAGCCGTTTGACTAATAGACACAGAGCAAATGCACTGCTAAGCACTTCCGCCAAGATACGCGGATAAGTGGATTAAATTTCCCGGTAGCGACGCTCCTTGGTAGCTGCGAGCAGAAAGTGCAAGTGGAAGTGAAACTTCTCCCGAGATATTCAGTTACGAATTGAAAAGTGATAGTTGGGGTTAGAGTTATGAAAAATATGTGACTGTGCATCGATAAGCTTTGTCTTCTAATTTTTAAATCTTTATTATCGTTACGGGATAATGAGCGATTATTTTTCACGCGTAAGATTTAATTTGTAAGGCATGATGCGTGTAAAGTGAAATTCGAAGGTGTTGCTCGTTCGGGGTGACCAGGCACGTTCCGGAATAGAAATGACACGAAGTATTGTTATCCAGCCTGGTGCAGACTCGCAATTCCATCCCGTAGGATCAATGCTTCGTGGACACGAGGAAGTGTAAAAGTGCGAAAGGATTGCAGCAGAAATGGAACTCGGGATGAAAGAGAGAAAAAGAATGCAGACACGTATGTGTTTGTATGAGAGGATGGAAGGGGAAGTACAAGGGGAAGTGTGATGCTGAGAGAGAGAGAGAGAGAGAGAGAGAGAGAGAGAGAGAGAGAAATTGCAGTTCACATGGATGAGAAGAGGAGAGAAAGTTGCGGAGAGCAAGAGAGGCTCGAGCAATCGCAGCCTCCCGGTCCAACGCTCGTGATGAAGTTTTAAACTATAATATATCGTTGTTCAAGCCACACGCTTCGCTCTGTCGTGTGTGAAGCTGTGAGGCTGTGAGGCTGTGTCCGCGACACATGCGATCTGGCCGAGTTCGGCCCGTGAGAAGTGCAGGAGAAGGATGAAAAGAGGCAGAGTGATGGTGAGAGAGAGAGGGAGAGAGAGGAGAGAAGTGCCAAGGTGGAAAGCGAGAAACAAGCTAGCTAACTGGGCAGCAGCGCAAGCGAATGCTGAGAACACGCGGTGCTATGGTCTATAGATATGCAGGGAAGCAAGCGATATAGCGGAATAGCGGTAGAGGAATTCTGGAGTGTAGGGTAAGGCTGGGAGGTGTCGTTCGCCGCCATAGGTACTACAGCTGTGTGTGGCCTGTCCGCGGCCAAACAATGTCTGTCCGAAACAGCCGCGATTTCTCTTATCGCACATTCAAACGCGAAATAATGGTGGAACTTCTCCTTCGTTGGACGACAGCTCGACTAACTAGGCTGCCGGCTAACTGCGCCCTGGAGATGGCGTTGCTCCTGGTTCTGCCCCCGACCCTCTTGATTTCCCCGGCCCTCTTCACTTTCCCACGGCCGTTACTCCTGGCAGCAATCTTGCCTCTCGGTCCACTCACAGTTATCGCGTCCATGGACCAGGAGACGGAACGGTCACTCGTTTCCCGGAATGTGTTTTGCCCTTTCGCCCTTCTCCCATGGGAATTCACTATCCTCTATGGATAATGTGATTTACGCGTATTGCGCAAAGCCGATAAGACGCGCGAGCGTACATTTGCCGAAAGAGGGGCGGCGAGGTGGCTGCTGCTGGAGGCGACGCTGGATCCCGTGGTGGTGCCCGAGGACGCAGTATGTCCTGGGCTTGGCTGGAGGGTATCAGAGGAGCAAGGCAGACTCGGTTGAACACATATTTGGGCTGGGATCAGAGAGAATAATCCTGGGGATTACCCCCAGGATTCCCCCGACTGCCACCCAGCTACAACGCCAACCGAAGCCATCCTCATCCTCATCCTATCTGGATATCGACCCCAGATTTAAATACGTCCCTGCGAGAGACGCCTTTAGGCCTACTTTTCCAAATAACGCTATCCCTTTCCTCCAAATACGTATATGTCTCTCTCTCTCTCTCTCTCTCTCTCTCTCTCTCTCTACTCCGGGCATTGATTCAATCGAACATCCCCTAAACGAGCTTCGGCAGAGCAGCAGCTCCCCCTTTTACGTTCCACCTTTATTTTTATCATTGCCTTTTATATCCTACTCTTCTCTCTCTCTCCTTCCAAGCCTGCAAGACAATCCTAGTCCCCATGCAAAATGCTCTTATCTGAGTCCAAAGTGTAAAATTACCCTCGACCACAGCATTTGCTCTTCCGATAGGTTCCGGCGATACTTCTCCCTGCCTCGTTTACCTCTTTTCCCCCATTTACCTTCCTTACATCTCCTACCTCCTTCACCACTACCCTGCCTTCATCCATCCCCTTCAGCTTCCTCCAGCAGCCATCCTATCTCCTCTGAGAAAAGAAGACCAAACCAGTCAGACACTGACTAGCGAGGTATCTTCTTTTCTCTGATTCCCCAGCTAACCGCACTTTACGGAATACTCCGATTAAAGCATTGAAAGCACAGCTCTCAAGCGCCTAGCACTCCAGCTTTCGAAAACTCAAGCTCGCAACTTCGTCCAATGGATAAGAGAATCTCTCCCTTCCTGCCACATTGGAAGGTCCTCCGAATACTACCGCGCCAATGGGGCAACTGCCGATCGATCCCACGTATCCTGCCACTCCTGGTACGTTTCACAAAAATCAACGGTGCCGTGCATTAGCACGAGTTACCGGGCGTTCACGAAGTACCGTTGAAACAAGCTAAAATGAAACGTCCATCTGACGTAAAACGTTGCTCGATGCCAAAATAGGCGAAGTGGGTGTCGTTAATTTATAAAAAGAATTTGAGGAAGGAACAAGACAAGGGGGGCGAGTGTTATGAAGAGAGCCATGCAAGAGTAACTAGCAAAGGGTGGAGTGGCAGTCGTCGACTCGCAGAGGGCTGGAGGGGCTCTCGGAGGTTCTGGATATAGCATAGCGGGTATAGAGAAAAGAGAGTCAGTCGATACCTGTTGATACGTTTGCTGAAATAAGAGTCAACTTGTACGCCAAGTGTTTTAAAAGTCACACACACACACTCGTACGTGCGTCTACCAGTACGTACTCCAAGGGGGTGGATATTGGAACGATAAGGAAATAAAGGGAAATAAAATATAGCGTGAGGAAGGGAGGGAGCGCGTGCGAGAGGCAGAAGGATAGAAAGTGGGTAGCACTGCCGTACCTCTAGATGCTGACGGTGATAGTGGGTAGGTAGGCAACCCTTGGTGAAGTTCTTGGAGAATAGACAGTGCGGGAGGATGAGGCCAAGGATGAGGATGGGAAGCCGACTACATGGAAAAGTTGGAACAACTTTCGCGGGTACTGACGGAACCTCTGTTCTTTCTGGCATTTTATTATTTTAACGCTTCTGTCCCGAGCACGCCTTCCGCCCCTTGTACCGTCGACGAATCGACCCTGGCGCATGTTCCAAATTAAAACCACCCTCCGGGCGATTCCGCCGTTGTCTCTGCTGTCTTCCATTTTTTTTCTTTTTATTTACTTCCCCGTCTTCTTCTGCCATCATTCTGCCACGTTACGACCTACAGGACCATCTAGTGAAGGGGGGGGGGGGCGGAAGGTTTGTATCGCTGGAAACGTCGTGCCCTCCCCTGAAACGACAGAGTTTTCATCCATTGCAACTTTTCTTAGTTCAATTACATTTTCGTTCGATTAAAGGTCCCGCGACGAGCTTCCTGATTACTTGAGAAACGGGGAAGGAAGAGGCAGCTGAGTCTTTTCTCGTATATAAAATTCATATTAAATTCTTTGATCAGCCCTTAATGGAGATCAGGGCTCCTTCGATGGCGACTGCGGATAGATTATACGATATACATAGATGCAACGGATATAGGGGGATTAAAATGCAACGACCTTCTGCTAACATTCTCACCCCCTCCCCATCGCCCCTTCCCACGGGCCCGTCGCATTCACCATCTTGGATATTAAAAATGCAAAACAATCGCGAGGGTGATGTGAATAGACTGCGTTCAAGCGGGGGAGGGGCCCCCCCCCCACCTGCTATTCGATGACCGAACATCCCGCTGAATCCCTACCGCCCCCTCCCCCGAAGCCTTCCGCCGCCATGTAAATCACACCGCTTTCAATGCTAGAAACCCTTCGGATTCTCTCGGGCTCTCGCCCACTCTCATTCTTCCACCTCCCACATTCTAATATTCCCATATTTTCATATTTTTACAATATTTCCCTATTCCGACTCTGACGCGAGGCGGTTGCTTCTAGAATTTCTTCAGCTTTCTTCACAATTTCTCCCGTCTCTTTGTCACTTAGCCACTCGTATCGCGTATCATACATCCACGTGTTGTCTCTCGTTCTCCTTTTTCCTTTATTCCCACATTGTCACAATTCCATTGATCCCACCTCCAATAAACGATAGATAAAGCACGGTCTCTCTCTCTCTCTCTCTCTCTCTCTCTCTCTCTCTCTCTCTCTTTCTATCTCATGGTTGCGATGACAACGTAAATGATGGTACATGGTGAAATTCCAGTCACTGCTCACTGTAATTATAATGAAAGAGAGTACTTTAGAAAGGGGGGGGG
>NW_014333091.1:38365-57691 GCF_000341935.2 Cephus cinctus | reverse complement strand
CTTTAGGGGGGGGGGGGGGTGTCAGTCGATACTGCGAGAAGAGCGAGATAAAGATTCGGAAGCGCGAAAGACTGCGAGAAAGAGAGAGAGAGAGAGAGAGCCGAAGCATGTTGACTATTCACTCGGTGAGCCTTTCGCCCAGGCGTCCTCATTAAAAATAATCAATATCGCAATATTAACAAATGCTCCTGCCTTTCCCTCTTTGTCGACGAGAAATTTCTCTTTCTCCCTTGACAAATCTCTCAGTGATTCTCTCTCACCCTCTGTCCTTCTCCCTCTGCTGGCTCATTGCCCTTCCGAGCGTGACCGTCCTTATAGAGGCCATTTGTACAGGGTGCGAGAGACGTACCTGGCCAAGTTTCTTTAAAATCAATACCTGCCGAACAATAAGTTCGGGTTATCCGCACAGTGGTCATCTTGAACTGGCATCAGCGGCCTATCACCCCCAATGGAGTAAACGCAATTTCTTTTAGTCGCGATTCCAGCTTCTCCGATCCTTATCTCAAAGAGGACACTTCTCGGGCCAGCGATGTTCGCTTTTCTTTCAGGAGGATCCAAGGAGTCATCCCCCTCGTCCCTCTGTCTCCCACCTCTGCTCCGTCGCTTAAACTTTTTTCATCTTTTCGGCGATAAGAGATATCAGCTGGCCACCGTGCACCGTTCGCTCTTCTCTCAGTCAAGTTAACGCGAAGAAAGTGCCGAGAGAGCTGAGAGAGCTTGAAAAGGCCTCGTTTTAGTCTCGAGCGGCTGCTCGTTAACGAACTTTGTCCTATCGGCGAAAATATTCATGCCCGCGTGACGATCTATCAATCTACAAAAGGGTAGAGAAACTCGCTCAAAGTTTCGGCGCCTTCGTTTTTTTCTTAATTTTTTCTTTTTCCTTGAACGAGATCCAAGCCTTATGAATATATAGATACATAGTCTTTCGGGATGAAACTTTGTGGATAAGATAATTTATTGGTAAATTCATAACTCACGATATTGAGCTTGATGTCTGAGAGTCATCTGGGCATCGGGAAATGTCTTTTTATGGATATAAAAAAGTAATATCCATAGGGAGAGGAGGGGTATTAGCTATCCCGAGCGGCGAGGCGACGCTGAGCGTCGCGACTTTGAGCTTTCCGAAATTGCTGGGTTAAGCGTCGTCGAATTACAGGGGGGGTTGGTATACCTGCAAATGGCGCGACTCGTGCAGCCTCGCATGGCGAGTGTAATATTTCGGTTAGTGACTCGACGAGTCCGTCATTAGGAAGGACGGAAGGAGTGGCGGAGGAGTAGAGGAAAAAAGAAATGAGGAGATGCGAGTAAGAAAAATAAGGAAGGAGGCAAGTACTGATTTTTCCGAGGATTTTCCAGAAATGACTGTTGAGTAAGATTGGCAAGGGTCCCTGACTATATATCTACCATACGGATGGTATAATTAAATGATCCGATTGTTCAAGTGATTAAGGGTTTTTGCGAAATCCACCCCAACCGTTCGAGTGACAGTCTTCAATCAATTATACGAGAAAACCCGCCCTCGAAGGTTAAAAAAAGCCGATCTCTCTTAGGGTAGAAAAGCGAGCATCCGCGCGCAGCCCATTCGTAAAATGCCCCACCATTCGTCCCGTGGAAACGACGCGGGGCTTGGAAAATTCTATCATCTCTCGGCATTTCGCTATCTGACAAAGGGATGAGAGAGAGCACGTTGCCAGCTCTCCCGTCTCTTGTCCCTCTGTACCTCCTCGTCATTCTTTGCCCTTGGACCCCTCGTCCTTCGTCCATCGCCCTGCCGCCTCCCCAATACCCAACCCTTTGACTCTTTTCCACCCCAATGGCGCTTCGCGAAAAATTTAACTTTCAAAATCAGTGATCGAAATCGTTTCCAGTAGCCACGACTTCCGTCGTCGATAATTTCTCTTTCCCAATCTCCATGCGTTTCTAAATCTAAAGGAAATTCTTGTTGTGTTATATGATGGTCCAGGCTGCCCCGAGTAAATTATTTTTTGTATTCCGGTCGATATCATGAGAATCGTTGAAGATCGTTCGTTTGGAATTGACCTAATAAAGATTCGTGCATAAATTACGCTGCTCGAGTTTTTTTTTTACAGCCACTTCGGCAGGAGTGTTAGCCGGCAGATCGAAGAGTATATACATAGGAGAGGGGCTGAAGAGGGATAAGAAGGGGTAGCAGTGCCATGTCGGAGGCTGCACTGGGGTCTGCTCCTCGGTTTTCAGGTCGAAGGGGGTGGTTGTGGGATGAATACGTGTGGCCTGGCGGAAGGAGAGATCAGGGGAGGGGTCGAGGTGGGGGCAGTTAGGCGGGGGGAGGGCCATAAACCTTTCCTCGCGTAATCTCGATAGCTTTATAGATTTCTAATAAAATAACGCATTAAATCAGGCTCGGCACGGCTGATTGGGGAACTAAACGAAGTTATGCCGTTCGAAAAGGAATGCCCAAACAATATCGCTTCCTCGCGCACACGACACGCGTAACACCCTATGCCTATTCTTAAAAAAGAAAATGAGAAAAGTCATGTGGCACGTTACACGATTCACTACTGGACCATGTTGATGGACCGCGTGAATAAATAGGGTGAAATTCAGTAAAGTTTATTGTCAGGCTGGTACAGTCTGCAGCCACATGTGAAATCTAATTCCGTTCCAATATAATCTCAATCACGGACGATCGTCTATGTATGTACACGCTTTATACGATCTATCTGCTTCCTTGAGATGCATCTTTCAGTAGTGCATCGGATTCTGAATAATTTGCATCATTCGATAGACGATACAGACCGAATAGTCGGATGGCTTTTGCAACTCGCATAGGAGGTGTAGCCACGCGGTCCCGCTGCAATAGAAACACAATGCAGACGTACGAAGAGCGAGCGCGGAAATAAATTCTTGTATCAAGATTCAAATAAATGCATTCGAAGCCGCGAACAAAGTTGCATCCCGACAGGGATACAGCCCGTAATACCGCGAGCTCTGCCGCAGATACCTCTGGCTCTCGCGTTCTATCTTACTTGCTGCATTTGTTGCATCTGCAGTTCCGCACCCACCTTTATCCCTCTCTGTATCTGTCGGTCTATCCTCTGCAGCGAGCGTCTATCTAATCTCGAATGAAATTTGCTAAAACTATTTCAATCGAGTCCGTGGCCGGTCTCGCCCAAGTCTCCGTGTGCCGATTCAGAGTCTCGCGGGAGAATCTAACTAACCTGGATGAGCACTGAGACCGTTAAGACAGCGCGAGAACTCTAATGTCCCACGAGCTTAAAAATTATTCCAATAACTTGTGGGAGGATCGCGAAGGAATGGGAGTCGGAGAGTGAGGGAAGGAGAGAAAAGAATAAAAGTAATATAGGTTTACGATACGAAATCACTCGGGATCCGCAGCCGCGTTTTCCGACACAGCGCCATTGTAGAGCTAAGAGGGACTTATAAAGTCCATTACACAGCCTCCGATCACGAGAGACCTCAATTAGTAACTCCACCGAGCGACTTGCCCTCCCTTTACCATTCATCCCTTACTCCATATGATTCCCTCTTACAATTAGTTCATATATATATATTTCCTCTGTCTTCCTTCCGCTGCTTCTTCTTCTTCTCCTCCGGCTGATCTTGCTTCCGCGATCGCTCGAACCGAAGCCCAGAGGCAGATCGAACCTTATTAGTTGCGAGCAAACGAGCGAGCGCCGTTTCGCCATTGCCGTTTTCCTAAGCTTCCGCATCGAATTACTCCGTAAACATTGCCACCCTCTGGCATCATCCTCGAACGGTCCATATCGAATGGAAGAAGCAGGGAAGCGAGGAATTGCGGTAGAAAGAAATAAACTAACCACCCTATTGGGAGAGAATAGTCACGCTCAATTCTCTCCCTAGAATTTCTTCTCCTCTGGAAACTTTGTCGTCCTGAACTTGTACCTACAGTCCTATATACTGTATATATACGTATACCGTTTCCCTTTGACTCTTAGAAACGTTCGATTAAACAACCGAGAGCTGTAAAAGTGAATCTGTAGAAAGTCCCAAGCAGAGTTGAGAATCGGAATAGCAAGATGGTCGAGGAAATAGTTTAAGAAAGTGGTGTTAGCGGTGTTAGCCATGTTAGCCATGTTGGACAGGACAGTGTTGGCTTTGTGCTTGCGGGAGCTAAGTTGAACCAAGTTGAACCAAGTCGGGCCAAGTCGAACCTGAGTTGGATCCTAGCCTTGGGCCATCCGGCCAACCTCCACGGTCAGGGATTCTCAACTCGTCCGATTTTCCCCAGGCTGTCCGCTCTCCTTCGGTGTCTTATCCCTATTCTTTCTAGAAGACCCTTCTCCCATCCTTCGTTCTCTTATTTCCACCGCCCGATACTTCTTCTCTCTTCCGTCCAAGACAAAAGAAGCTGAAGCAGAGCCAATCTCGAACGGGTCATTGAAGGCACGAAAGACTCTCGCTGAAAACGTGTCTTTCGTTTTCGATGTCCGCTCAAAAAAAAGGTTATGCCGAGTGAGAACTGTGTGCGCATGCGCATCACCTTACCGCTCGATCTAGCGCGATTTCAGTCGACGTAACTGTAAAGCCGCTTAATCCTCTTAACGAAGCCGTACAGAGGAAACGGAAGGCAGCCTCTTTCAATGCACTCGGTCATGTGCCTCTCATTGTCAGTCGTTTGGGCACTCCGCGCTTGACGACCATCTTGCCATTGACATCCCTATAGCCCAGGAACAACACCGGCAAACAGCTAGACACTGACATTGGCAGCTTCTTTCCTGCTTGAAATATTCAAGATCTCCTCCCAAAGTATTTCGAAGTTTCACAAGTTTAGCCGATCAGCCCTAGAGGCAGGAAGCCATCCAATGGGAGGAGAGACGCGAGTATCCGGGTTGCAGTGGGTTGTGAGAATAATAGCATTCGAGCGTGGTGAGGTTGGCTCGCCTGACGTTAATCATGACAAATATCCCAAAATAAAAGGAAAAAAAAGGAACCTGAATAATTAACAGAGCTAATATCCGGTACGTTTGATTACTGGTCAGTCGGCTTTGCCAGTCTTGTTTATGTACGCTGGTTACGAATGGTTGCATAACTGTATGTATATATATATATATAGGTATAGTGTAGGGGACACACGGCGTAATGAAGAATGTGGCACCTGTCATTTTTTATTTTTTTATATATATATATATATAAATTGAACAACACCCTCAAATACGTCATTTGTAACAGCCTCCGTAACTCCCTAGTATATTTCTTCTGAATTCGCCAGAACGTCCCTGAGAGTCAGAGGGACGATAGGATGAAAGAAGAAAAACGATAGACACGGCTTCAGGAGAGACTAGGAAAAACTAAGATGGAAGAAAGTTTATGAGGGAGGAAGAAAGGGCTGAATAGGGTGGCGCGGGTCACAATACCGTTATCCCGTATCACAGCCCTTTCGAGTCCCTCGTATCAGTAGGAAAGCAATGCCCCTACCCTCCTCCATGGGCGGGGTAGGGCCGTGGACCGTAGATCGGGACAGAGATGACAAGCCGATAGAGAGAGCAGCGCACGAAGGTACGAAGGTTCAGGCTACATTTGTCAACATCGAGCAAGCAACCCGACAGTTTTCCTATTTCGTATTCCGAGAGAGAAGGAGCTTCTCTGGGACTTATTCGGGTCATTTCGTGGTAGACCTAAGCCCAGCACAAGAGCACGTAGGATGCATCGTAAAGGGCTGGAAAGCGATACGTGGACGGAGAGGAAGAAATAAGGGTGGAAGAAGCAGAAACCGTTTAAGTATTTGAACTTTGAATGAACGACGTCAAATGCGAAAATATCTAGAGAGCAATCAGGTTCTGTCGTGGAGATTCCGTTTTCTGGTAGCTCTTACTTCTCCATAAAGTGTCAGACCGAAGAAGGCCACGAAGAGGAACCGGATATTCGGGCAGGAGGGTGGCTGGATGGAAGTGGAAAGTGGGAAGTGGAAAGTGGAAAGTAGGAAGTGGGAAGTGACGGGAGTAGCAGGACGCTCGAGGTTAGAGGCGCAATCAGCATTTACAACTCGGGCCGAACTTTTGCTCTTACGCGAGCCACCCACTAGCTACCAGCTACCAGCTACCAGCTACCAGCTACCCAGTGCCAGAGCACGCCGCTTTATTATCATATGTTTTTACTGGAGGATTCCACCACCCGGAGCAGCCTCTTGGTAGTTTTATTCTTCAAGGAAAACCTCGGCTTCTCCTTCCCTACGAAATTCGACGTCGCCGACGCCAGCGTCGCCAGCGTCGCCACTCAGACTCTCTGACATTCGATTCAAACGAAGAACTGCCTTCGTGGATGAGTTTGCACTTTGAACCAGGTGCTTTTGTCTACATCCTCTTTTCCATCCCTTCTACTAACTAACCCACCCTCGAGTGGCTAACGCAAGAATCGGCCCAGACTCCTGTTTCCGGAGGATCTCGAATCTCCAAAGTTCCTAACATTGTTTCACTTATCGTTGAATATCCTGGTGGCCCATCTTGAGAATCGAGCGACTTTTCGTAATGTCTTCGTGCTTTTTCCCAACTTCTTCTTTTCTCCTTTATGTCTTTTATACTTTTTATCCCTTTTCTTCTGTTCGACTATTTCCCTGTCTCTCGTAATAAGGCAGATGTGGACCGCGAGACGGGATGCGGACTTTTTCGTGCGCTCAAGTGTTGGCATAGGACTTCGCGGAATGGACCAAAGAACAGAACAAACGAGTACAAACTCTAGAAAAAACACTTCTCCGGCAAAAAGCTAAAAGTCCAAAAAAAGGGGAGGAAATTCGGAACACCCAACCCTTCGAGTACTCGAGGCCTTTCATCGCCGACGCTATATTTATTCCGGATAAACACAGCCTGGCATGATTCAAGATCCAATGGGCGTCTCCTCGAAAAATTCTAAATAACCTAAACGGCTATTCTGTGTATAACGAGCACGTTACTGAGAACGAAAGTGCGAACCAAAAATATATAACAAAGTAATGTAGATCAACGAAAGGCACCCTATGTTCAGGGGTGAAGTCGTAGAGTTCGTTATCGGAGTTGGCTCCGCCTCGCTTTGCCTTTGTGCAAAAGCCAGTCGGGGACCAATAAATATGTTATTAAAATTACCATAACCCGACCAGTAAAATGGGGCATTTTGCAGTTAATTTTCTGCTTATCTAGGTAATAATCTCGCTTACGCCGGGGTAGTTAACCCTTTAGGTATAGGCTGCTGCACAGCAGCGCGTCAGACTAGAGGCATTAATAACCTCGCTTATACATCGAAAATACAAATATCAGGCACTGTGCCATCCAGGTCCCCAGGCGATTCCTTTTCTCTTCTTCGATAATTGCGGCTATCCATGACAGTGCTAAGCTGGCTCGTGCTCCTATCCGGCAGGGCGTAAACAGATTATACGGGGAGTGGATGGAAAAAGCTGTCTTTAAGAAATGAGCTTCCTTCGAGGATGCCAGACGAATAGATTCCTGCCCCCCCCCCTATGTTCTTAATCTTTACATAAAGACCCTTCAATAGATTTAAATTCATTCGTTTAACCGTTACAACAGCACACGTGCCACCGATCCATTCGAGTGGCCGCTGGCCTCCAGCCGCAGAGCTTCAACAATTCCTTCACACTTCCCAACGAAGTGCACTTAAGTTAAATGCAAGCGGAACTCGGTTAGCTGGACGGGGAAGCCCTCGAGGACTCTGGGAGGTTGGGACGACGCCGTAGCCAGAGCACCGATGCGCGTCGAGGAGTGTCAAAGAGCATCTAGGAGCAAACAGGCCGGCAACTAACCAACCAGCCGAGCAACCAGCCGAGCAGCCAGCAAGAGAACCGAGCAGCCAGGGAATCGAGGAACCGTGGAACCAGGCAAAGTGACACTGCCAAGTTATTAGAGTAGAGATTGATGAAGCTCCGAGGTTCGAGGCTCGCCGAGCATTTTTCACCTTCCAGGCGTCGCTTATCCGATCCACCGCGAGATTTTCAACACAAAGATTTTTCCGCTGACGGTTTTTTTTAACATAATTAATGAGTTTAGGTTTCCGGACTGGTAGTCGGGAGAGTGAGGGACAAGGGGGGGAGAGAGGGTGAACGTGTGTTTGAGAGCTAATAGGACGAGGGGATGCAGCCCACGAGCTTCTAAGGGCTCCAAGGGGCCCTAAGACGTTTCTAGCTCTCAGCGTGGTGTGCGAGAGGGATGGAGAAGTATGGGAAGGCTGCAAGGACCAAAATTTGACGGTAGCTTGAGTCCTAGGAGGTCCATGAGCCAAGGGTAGAAGGCATGACGATACGCGATTTTGCCAATCCCGGCTTTGACTTCGCACCCTACTACTACATCCTCTATTTACCACTGCTACTCCACCACCTTCTCGTTTGCCCCCAGAATCCTCCACGGTCTAAGAGAGTATCGAATCGAAAAGACCATCGAACCATGGCTACCAATAGGACCAGGAGGGGTGGAAGAGGGAGATCGACCTCATCGACTTTTACCAAAAGTTACACCATACCACTAGGACTGAATCCGCAGGATCAAATATTTAGCATCATTTCTTTTGCGATGTCCTCGGCTTGTCGCTTTCTCGCAGGCGCAATCCTTACCCAATCTCTGGCAGGAGCGAAAAGTCTCGCTGGTCTCCCGACGCTCTGGCAACGATACAGTTTTGCTTAGGCAAACGTTACTTCACAAATTTATTCTTCAGCCTCGAGGACCGATATGACCTTTCGTTGCACAGCTACACATCCGCCGCGACTCGTATACTGAATTGCGCTTAGGCGAGGAGGGTGATAAGGTGTGTGGGGAGGGGAGGGGGGCGAGTGCGAACGTGCCAAATGGTGAATGGCGAAAGGTCGAAATGGAATTAAAGAGGAGGCTGGAGAGAAAGGGTATAGAGAAATATATAGAAAAAGAAGGAAGGAAGGAAGGAAGGAAGGAAGGATGTGAACTCGGTTCACGATTCCTCCTATTCCCCAATAAAAGTGTCCCACTTCGATTCGGATCGCCGAGTGTTTCTCTTTCCCACAGGCAATAAATCCATACTTACTCTTTATCCTACCTGCGCTTTGTCGCTGGTCGGTATTGTCGCGCCGAGAGCCTGAATTAAATTCTGAGATTTATCGCGTCAATAACCGCACATTAATTTATGATTCCGCGAAACTGTAAACCAAGTCCGAACTGCCGACAATTGTTTCGCCGTTTCGGTTTTCCACGAGCGGGACGCCACGCGGCGTCGCGACGTCGAACGATGCTCGATAGAGGGATGCACATTTCTACGGTACTGGCTATTATGATATCTACCGCTGGCTATAGGAGCTTTCAAAGAGCCCCGCGCCCGCCCACCGATTATTTCTGACCCGTGACTCATGACTCGCGACTCGTGAGTTTCACGCGAGTCTCGTGGGTCTCGCGACTCGTGGTGCGCGGGGGCAGCAGCCGTCTGCCATATGCTGCTGGCGTGTTCGACGTCTAACTTCTATTGACCATTACTCAACATTACGCTCGCAACTTGCATTCGCCTGGCAACCTCCAGAGCGAACGATCTATCCATTTGGCACAATCGCCACCACCGATTTGATTAATCGTATTAATTACTCGGTATCTCCGTCGGTGCATTGGGATTACAAGGTTGTATCTATAACAGGGACACGACGCGATCCGTTATTTTCCGGATTAAAGAAAAGATGAAAAAAAAAGACAGAAAAAAAGAAAGTAAAGTTACTGGGAGAATAGAAATGAAATGACAGACACCACTGTCCCTGTCTCTCTTTATCTCTCGCTACGCCTGATCCCTTCGAATAACTTCTTATTCGAAGCCATTAATTCGTATCGAAGGAACAGAAATGAAGGCAAGCGGCATTCAGGAGAATAAGGAGAAAAAATAGAGAGAACGAGGGAAATGCCCAGGGACGATAAATTCCGAAGTAGTTTAGCATTAATGGTTACGCTATCATATAATAACGACCCTTCTGATATTGTTAGGAATAAAGTACCAGAGGTACCCCGGGTATCAGTGTACAGTGCCTCAGTGCCTGCTCACTTCGCATGTACCGGTGCACCGATCTACAAGGTGCATTCGTGTAACAGCTACTCGAAAGTACAAGCAACATTGAAAAATGCATCTACTCCAACCCACCTTTCATTGATGATGCTCAGATCGGGAGTCAGTAACAGGAGCTGGAAGATAAACTAATGGATAAAATACATCGATACACGAGCTGCTAGAAGCGAAAGGGGGGGGGGAGGACCTACAATAAAAGGAGAAAAAGTAAAATCCTCCAGCGAAGAGCAGGAAGAGCAGGAATTTTATTGTCGCTGCATGTCGAGCTTTATCGGTCGAAAGAATATTTTATTTGAGTGAGCTGAAACGTACTCGACGATCTAAGCGGTCGGGTTTTGGGTTTCCCGGGTATCCCAGTCCCTAATTTCGTCTGGCAGCCACTGGAATCTTAATTGTAACGAAGAATTCGAGGGTCTCCGCGGACAGAGAGGGGAGACGCGCTCGAAAGGTTGTGGCGGGAATCCAAATGAAATTTAAAATAGTCAATAATAAAATGAATTTCCAATTAGATTAAATCGATCATTCTTGCAACCTGGTTCCAGTTTTTTCAGTTATCCCTGCCGCTCCTATTAGAATTCCTAGGCTAACCGATCCCGGACTGAAGATACCAAAGGTAGAGAGAACTAGAAACTATGGGGAATAAAATAGCAAAAGAGTGTGGCAGCCCGGGCAGGATGGTATTAGGGTTCCCGGGGGTTCCTTGGAATTCATGGGTTTGCCAAGGGGTACCAGGAGCACGGGGGGGCTCTAGGGCCCCGTAGAGGAGCAGGAAGGGGAAGTCGCAGATGGAGTCGAGTGTTGTAACTCTAGCCTAGACGGCCGCCTCCTGCCTTCCCTGCTATCGATTACTTACTCAAGCTGCCCACGTTACTCTCTCACTGACACACATATCCACCTACTTACTAACACGTTGGCACTACCTCGACACCTCTCTCTCTCTCTCTCTCTCTCTCTCGAGTTCTCTCTCTCTCTCTCTCTCGCTCTCTCTCGCTCTCTCTCGCTCTCTCGAGATCTCTTAGTCATATAAATATACATTCTCTCTCTCTCTCTCTCTCTCTCTGATTACTTACTCAAGCTGCCCACGTTACTCTCTCACTGACACACATATCCACCTACTTACTAACACGTTGGCACTACCTCGACACCTCTCTCTCTCTCTCTCTCTCTCTCTCGAGTTCTCTCTCTCTCTCTCTCTCTCGCTCTCTCTCGCTCTCTCTCGCTCTCTCGAGATCTCTTAGTCATATAAATATACATATATACATCGTCATGCAGATAACAGCTGATTGCAGGATAAGGAAAATTTCTTTTAGTTCACTAAGTAGATAAAACTTGTACGTAGTCGGTCTCAGGTAGCTCAGGTAGCTCAGGTAGCTCAAGTAGCTCAAGTAGCTCAGGTATGTAACCTGGGCAATTGCATCTAGGTTCTCAAAGACGGTTCCCATTAGATGCATCCGGGAAGCAGGAGAAGACTGGTGAAGACTTGCCGAGAAGCTGTTGGCCGCCGTCAGCTGATCCAGTAAACGGTCCTTCTTAAAGAGGAAAGGACGAAGCTCGGGGCGTCGGGACGCCGTGTTCTACCAGTGGGCGATACAAGAGCCAAAGTGAAGTCCATCCCCACGCAATTAAGCCCCCAAGCTTTCTCTCTGTCGAGGATACAATTTTTGAACGTTTATCTATTTTTTGGTTATCTCGGTTGGACACGTTACGTTTCTCATTACGGGCCCATACGTTTCATTGGCACGAAGGTCGTCTTGAAGGTTAGATTGTATAACGTTATTGCCGGTAATATAGCGCGGTTTCAAGAGACAATTAACGAAGTTTTATGCCCCATCAAGATCCTCGAAAGCTTTCTTTAATCACGCCAAATGTATTGGTTTCCTGTTTCCCTGCTCTTTCCTCCTCTCTCTCTCTCTCTCTCTCTCTCTCTCTTTCTCCCTCTCTCTCTCTCTCTCTCTCTCTCTCTCTCTCTCTCTCTCTCTCTCTCCCCCTCCTACCTTCCTTTCTTCCACCTCCTCTTCCCTTCACTTTTCACTTTTTCTCTTTCTTCCCCTTCTTCTCGTAACGCAATCTTCTACCAAACTGCACCGATGCTTTTTGTTTCACCCGTTAAAGCAACTCTATGTAGTGGGTGGAGGGGTGGAGGGGGAGGAGGGGGGAGGGCCCCTTCACCCTCCGTTATCAACTTCGCAACCCCTGACGCTGAACCATCCACGATGTTCTGCTTTTATTGCGTCGCTCGGGTACCCTCCTCTTCATCGTTAAATACTCTGGTTCAATGAAATCGGTATATTAATACGGGTTCGCTAATTGAGTACACGCCAAAATAGCTTTGGAACGTATTTGTACTAATCGATAGAACACAATGATACGCGCCGCGTTAACGCGCCACGTAAACTCTCTCTCTCTCTCTCTCTCTCTCTCTCTCTCTCTCTCTCTCTCATTCGTTTCCCACTCGACCCACCCCTGTCTCTTTGTCTCTCTCTCCCTCGCTCCAGCCTCTCTCTGCGTCTTCTTCCAAGATACCTGATACCATTCGAAAATACATATCTCGTATAGATCAGCCTTGAGATGACAGAAGAGATGCAACATAGATGAACCTACAGTTATTTTTGGATTTATTGGAAAAATTCAAGGGTAACGTTCGCCTAAAATTAATCGGATTATAAAAATTAAAAATAGCCCATGGGTACATCATATTCTAGTAATTGATCTTTTCCGTCTACGAAATTCAAGATGTATTTACTTGTAAGCTCGTAAACGAAGGACGCTGAGCATTGACGACTCTTCTATCAAGATAATCGAGACGCTCTCGTTGATCCTTTCGATCGAGAGACTCCTTGACGATCCTTCCGCTCTCGCGATGATCCCTCCTTCCGGAAGGATAACTCGATCGAATTCATCGAGGGCAAACGAGTCAGCATCTTCCTCTCAATAAGCGAGCTGTACCCGTGGACTTGAGAGAAAGACGTTCAAGTTGACACCGACACCACGGTGAAACATTGCGGTATGGCCGATCAAAAGTAGAAGAGGAGTCTGAGGAGATGGACCAGGGTGGGTGGTGGTGGGAGGGAGCAGTGAAGATACCGAGTGAGCAAATAAGGTAGCGAAGCAGCTATAGAAGAAAGACAAAAGAAGGAAGTAGAAAATAAAAACACTTCTCCTTCTGGCGTCTTTCCACTATCGGCTACCCTATAGCTGCTTGAGCGAGCCCCTCTTCCCCTTCGTCACTCTTTTTCCCAAGCCCCCTTTCTTTCTTATATGCATCCTACGATATCGACAATGTGTCATGCCACTAATGCTACCCTTCATTTATGTTACAGAGACTGCAGAGTCGTAAGGGATCCACAGACGCTCAAATCCAAAGGATATGGATTCGTCTCGTTTGTCAAAAAAGCTGTGAGTATCCTGTTGTATATATGTTTCAATAGAAACTCCTCCATTCGCCTGTTCCGGACTTTATTGTCATTCAATTTCCTTATTCCTCGACTTCTCTCACGTAACATTTGTCGCTACCAAGGAGTTACGTTAAAGTATAATAATAATAATGACAGCCAGCATGCAATAACGTCGGGTAGAACGTCACGCGATTAGAACTTTTGAAAAATGTGGTCTGCCGCGTTTCCACGACTATACCTACATAAAAATACATAAATATACATTCCAGCTGAGGTCTGCAGTTGGTTCCCGATTGTACCGTAAGAATTGGTCGTGTGTAGAGACTCGCAAGCTGCCACGTCGCAAGAGCCGCAAACTCGTCTATTCCAGCTGGGAGCTGGGAAGGAGCCCTTCTTTCCCCTCCAACGAGTCCTCTTCCGACGCCAGGGTGCGCGCCGCTTGTCTTGGCGTCACTCAGCGAGCGTCCCGACGCGGCACCTTTCAGAGCCGAGCCAAGCTCGATATTAAAATGAATATCATTCAATAAAGCGCCTCGCGCGGCGCTTCCCCGAGAAAGTCTTGTCCCCTCGTGAACTACGTTGTCGGTGGGATCTTTTGCGGACGCTCGTCGTCTCGATTTTCCATCGCACTTTTATAAGGTGAACCACATGGGACGTTGAAGCGCCAAAGCGACGAGCCGCCGTACCACACGGGATCGCTGATTCTTCACACGCTGCCGTCTTGAATTTCATTCTCTTCTTTTCTTCCGCGTCTTCAGTGTCAACTGGCATATCCGGAAATCGTGATAAATATGTACACGTATATAATATGTATACCATGTACGATACAGTCGATGAGAATAAAAATGGGATGAAGAGGTAGAGGTCGAAGTCATGGGCCACCGTATACGTTGCACTATAGGTACCATGTACATTGTCTGCTCCGGGATAAGGGGAAGTGACGGACATGGCAATGCGGGTACTTTGAGACGGTCGGAAGAGGGAAAATGGGAAGAAGAGGCTTTGGAATTTACAGCAGCATTGAGTGAAGGCGGGCAGCGTCTCTCGCGTTTTATTAGTCCAGGCCAAAAATCCTCGACGTAAATCAGCGGAGATCTCGGGGCCGAGTAAAGGCGGCTTTTCCTCGTTTATAGCGGGATATTCGTAGAGACTGCCGGAAGGTAGCTGCTAGGACTTCGAGCGTCCCTGTTTTAATGCCCTATCGATCTGGACCACCAGCATCCTTCCCGTTTCCGCCTCTCCCTCCCATCCACCTTCTGGGCTAGTCTGGCCCATATCCTTCCTCCCGCAACCTCCACGTCTTCCCTACAAGATTACTAT
Organism: Cephus cinctus; assembly: GCF_000341935.2. Taxonomy (NCBI): domain Eukaryota; kingdom Metazoa; phylum Arthropoda; class Insecta; order Hymenoptera; family Cephidae; genus Cephus; species Cephus cinctus. Next base: position 42,965 of record NW_014333091.1, on the reverse strand, counting down.
TGCCGAAGCTGGCTACGAAGTATAAATTTTCAGAGTGTCTCCGTCCTGGAGGAACACACGAAAATTCCGTCCTCGCAAACCACCGCGAATGGCCACCCCCTTCTGCCCCTCGCCCTCCTCAGGGCTCTGCACTCCCTTTTCTATCGTTCTATGCTTCTCTCTGGATTTTCTTATAGTTTCTGACTTTCTGTCTTTCGAGTCTTTTGGAATCTTTTCGTCCTCGATCCTCATGCCGGATGTACGAACCTAAATTCTCCTCGGACCGACGTTATACCGACTGACCCCTCTCGACCCTCCTCCTCCTCCACCCAGTCTATTCCAACCTTCTAAACTCAGGCTCTTTAGAAAATCAGACAACAAGATTTAAAGTTCCTCTTTGTCTGGACCACGTTGCACGCTGGAGACGCTACGTAGTAACCGGAAACTCCTTCTGATATTGCCACGGTTTCCTCGCCGCTACTTCCCTTTAGTTCACTCGATCAAAAAGGGATGGGTTCATCGTCGAAGCGAATGACGAATCATTTCGGGAACTGGTTCCTTTCGGCGATCCAGTTAGACTTCCGGTATACCTACGTGCGCTTCCGTACTCTCGTCATTCACATTGTACTTTCGTGGACATTATTTAGTAGGATTTTCAGGTCTTGTAATTTTCACATGAATTCATAAATCAATCGAGCACACTCGATCCTGCAGGCGAATGTTAGTTTTTGTAGGACATGCCCGGGTGAATAAGAAAAAAGTTGCCTTGTTCTCTGGGGCCACGTAAGCGCGTGCCTCGCGACACTCGACGTCTCATGATTGAGTAATAGGGCTATAGAGTCTATTGTGTTGGACTGGACAGCCTGGAACACGGCAGTGCGTATTTAGGTTCACAATACTACCGTCACGTGCTCCCTTCGTCTAGTTCCAGTCTAGCCCATGCCTGGTAGCTACGTGGCAAAGGAGAGGGAGAGAGAGTAGTAAGAGCGAAGAAGACAGATGTATAGAGAAGAGTAGAAGCTGAAGAAAGAAAGGAGACAGATATCGAGCGAGGTTTCGATTTCGGTGGCGACGCCGACGACAGCGGGAACGGCGTCGGCGTCGGGGACTAAGGCTTTCGGTTACTCTATCTAGGCTAACAGCGCGAATGTGCGGCATCATATCGGGAATGGAAATTCGAATCGGAAATACTTTATCCCTTGGTCCAGGATGGCTGTATGGGAATGGGTGGCGCTAGGTTTGAGAGTCGTGTGCTCCGCAAATGGTGAGCTTCTTCGATGGTTAGAATATACCTACCGTACAGGGGAAAGAGAGAGGAGAGCTTTCGAAATAGTCGCGAGCTTTTCCTTGAAGTATTTCTTCGCTATATTCCCGCCGCTCGGCTCCATATGCCAAATTCCAAAATTGCCTGCCGTTGTACAAACACGTTGCTGTTGATATCCCGATATCGTAGAGACGCCATCCTCCTTAAGTAGCCAGCGACGCCTGACGCGACGCCCTGCAAGACCAGCCATCCCTTATTTTTCATACAGCCGCCGTGGAGAAGCAACGGGTGAACGGATGGATGGATGGATGGATAGGGTTGCTTTATGGGACGGGGCGAGAGGGGGGTTAACCCTCAAAACGACGCCACCGTTTCAACACTCTATGCTCGCTCATCTCGATAACGTCTTTCCACAGTCCCTTTCGCAGCTTCCTTCTCTCTTCCTCTTCGCCTTTAGGTTGTTGGTCCTCGTTGGATTCTCCGAATCCTTCAAGATCCCTCGCGACGTCTCCTCGACCGTGTCATCGGGACGCTCGACTCCCCCAGAACGCAGTTCCTTCTGCATCGACGCCTCGACTGATCCGCGTTTGTCTCTGCGACGCTATCGTGCTCGAGACAAAGATGCGAATGAAAGGGAAAGGAGAGGGAAGGACCAAGAGTCTGGAAAGACGAAGATGCAGAAAACTCGCAGCCAACCAGCCAGGAATAAGGAATCCTGGATATATGTATAGGACGACCCGAGAGGGTTGTCGGGTTGTTGGGTAGTCGGGTATCCTATCGTTTTTTACGCTCACCCTGGTCATCCGATCTCATTTCAGATACCCGAGTTACCGGCTGGTTGGCCACTCGCTGGAGCATGCACGCTCCCACTCTCGCTCCCTCTCCTCCTTCTCCTCTAAACTCCTCTTTCACGGAAAGAACTTCCGCTTCTCCCTCCCAAGCGTACCGGGTACCCCACTACCGGTTTTATGCTGCCGGAGGAAATTTGATTGAGGCTATTTTTGTATCGTGAAATTTGCCTCTTATCGTTCCTGTTTCTCGATGCTTCCAGGAGGCAGAAAGTGCCATCGGCGCCATGAACGGACAATGGCTCGGCAGCAGGAACATCCGGACAAATTGGGCGACCCGCAAACCGCCGGCACCGAAATCCGAAGGTAAGTCGATCTTCTTCCATTTTTCACAATTTCTCTATTGTTATCTTGGTTATTACCATTAGAGAATCGACGGACGATCGGAGCATCGTTTCTCTCTCTTTCTCTCTCTCTGTCCTCGTATCTCATCATCCTCGGAAAGCGTTCCCACGTCACTACCTTCAATGGCAACCTACTTCTACGCTGACTGGTGATGCCTTCATACGTTCCTCGGCTTCCTACAACTTCCTCCAGATCCTGCGTTCCTAGTTTCGTGGCCTGTACCCACTTGCATGTTTCTCAGGTACTTAACCAAGGGTGTTGGAGATGCCTGCTCGTTACATTCCATCCTCGTCATCTCGGTGATGAGACTCGCGACCCTAGAATTTCTAGCGTAAGTCAAGTTAAGCCAGGCAAACCCAAGAGGAAAAGTCTGCTTCGCGTTTGCATCAACCTTCATGTTCACGTTCACGTAGTGAGTTTGAGTGGATCGAGAAGCCCGAGGCTCCGTATCTCTCTCTTTCTCTCTCTCTCTCTCTCTCTCTCTCTCTCTCTCTTTCTCTCTCTCTCTCTCTCGAAGCTTCGAAACTGACATGGCGTGACCCATCTCCTCAGCGTCCTATACTCGAAAAATTACGAGCGTAACCTCGACATCGCTGAAGCAAATTTCGATGTCTCTTTACAAAATAATCGCTACGACGCTGCCCGAGGCGTCGTGACGCCTATCGTATCTCTTCCAAAATTATTTTGAAGGTCTATCCTATCTACAGCATATTCATCGAAAGTCACTATACCCTATATATATATATATTGTGACGTGATTTTTCGATTCACGTTCACAAGGCGACTCTGGCTACCGATAGAGATAACGTATCCGACGGAGACGTCTCCACGGACCGGCAGAAGTGCGGGTCAGATACCGGCGCCCCGCTGGAGATGGGCAAAGGACTGTAGAGCGGGCGAAGATAGTTGTGATACGGTTAAGGGCAGGAGAGGAACCTCCTGCCCGAGTTAAGGATGTGGTGTCCACCTGTCGCCCGATGTCCTGGGGAAGCGATCGTGGAGGATCTCCCAGTATTACCTACCGATCCACTAAGGAACGCTCTCGGTTTGGTTTAAAGAAACGACTCGAGGGAGATGGAAGAGTTATCGCCTATGAGGATCTCGACCAATCAGAATGATTAGTTCTCGAATTTGGCTATTGTCAAAGCAGTCTGTCTCGGGACACTGTCCGAGGTGTCACGAGCTGCCTCGCGCTCCTGGGTTGTCTGTTGACAGTTTTTCTAGCCGTGTTTCGATATAGCAAGTTCTCGCGTTGCTTTCGCGATATCCAGGAAATTCTATGGACTTCCTGTGAGTGTTCCGGAGGTGTAGTGTCGTGCCCTAGTGCAGTGCCCACCCGAATGTTCTCTGGATACGATTTTTGGCTTTCACGGATCAGCTGCACCAGCTCCGGTGAGTTCTCCCAATTTATTAACTGGTGAAGGGATTTCGACTTAATACGTTCGATTCGTTCTGTTACATTCCCGGTCCGCTGCTTTCTCTCTCTCGCACTATTTGATCCCAAAAATCTATAAGATCCGTTAAGTTATCGTCTCTTCTGATAGGTTTCGTCAGCGCTCTCGTCTCGGTGGGGTTGGGCCTGTTCCAACCCAACTCCCAGTTCATACCGGCTCCTCGGTTCCCGGTGAAAAAAGAATTAGCTGGCAATTAGGTTGGTTCTCGAAGATAGTTCGTTCTCAAATTTTTCGGTATCGGTGTTAAGTTAAGAAGAAAATATGTTACAATATATATGTCACATCCGGGACTCTGCTTACCAATACGAAGAGAAGGGATATACTTGAATATATCCTTATATTACGAAGTTACCGCAACCACCCTTAACATCCTCAAAGAAGAGGAAGCTGCTTCTTGTATCTACTTTAAAAATCTCTTACCCGTCCTCTTCGTCCTCTTTTCTCGTACCCAGATCCGGTGAATATGTCCGATATCGAAATCTTGTCAGGTTTTCAAGTATTTGGCAATCTAGATGAATCTAAGAGACATTTCGCAGCATCCTACTAAAAACATCACCTTCCGCGTGGTATCAATCGGAGCGGCAGGGTTGGTGAGATGCGTTGAGATGAATAATGGGGGAGGTGAGCCAAAGTGGGGAGGGTAAGAAAATAAAAAGGGTAAAGTTGTAGTTCAAGGCTGAAGGGGGGGCGGGGGGGCGAGTCAGCTGGGG
>NW_014333091.1:28308-38025 GCF_000341935.2 Cephus cinctus | reverse complement strand
GGGGCGAGTCAGCTGGGGATGGTAATGGAGGTGGGCCCGAGTTGGGAAGACAGACGCGATGCTAAGATCCCGCGGCAAAGAGGAGTATCACGAATCCAATTGAAGTTATGAACTAAACGCGTAATGAGCTTGGTGGTACAGCGCCCCTGTCCTCCACACCCATCCGGTTACCCAAGTAAGTATTATTATATTATCATAAGCGGCTCTCCCGATCTTCGAGTCGTGCAGCATCCTCATCAGCGAGTCTCTCGCTCTATCTTCTGTTCTCTCTCGCACCCTCGGAATCCCCCATCGTTCTATCCTATCCAGGCTGGCACCCATGCTACCGCAACTAATTTCATTTCGCAAGTCTTTAATTAGTATTCGTCGCGAGGCGTCCGAACTTTTTCACTAGGGGAGCTTGCAAGCTCCAACGAGCCTTGGCTCCACCCCGACGACCCCGCGTCGCGACGCCATCGGCCTCGTTACATCGTTCAGCCACATTTGCATAGGCTCGCCCACTACCCCACTATTCTACTATTCCACTGTCCCCTATAGGACCCGACTCCTCCGTGGGCATCTTTACCGACTTTTAGCCACTCTTCCCACTATTGTAGGCCTCCTAAGCATCGCTAAGAGAGTCGCGTCACTCCTTCCGGCGGTCCTCTTCTTACTCGCCCCCAAGAATCCCTATCCCGGCCGGCTAACCTAACCAGAGACGTGGCTCAGCCGTCTTCTCATCCTTTTTACCTTAGCCAAACGTTCCGTAGACATTACTTACGGCCTGAGACTTATGCGCCGGCTAGGAAGATGCTGGGGTTAAGAAGATCCACGGAAGAGAATTAATGTCTCGCGTACTTGTCACGTTTTTACGTTCGTTTTTTTTTCTTTTCTTCGTTTTTTCATTCCTCCCATACCTTCTTTTTTCACTTCTTTTTATCCACGGCCAGAGTAGACTCGCGCCGCCCGCCCGAGTTTCTTAACGTAGCCCCGCTGCCTCAGTCGCTCGAGGGCTGTTTGCTTGTTTCTTCCTTTTTTCCCGTTTCTTCGTTTTTGACTTTTTTCCTTCTCGGGCGATATGCAAATTTTTTTTGACCCGCGGCAGGGGCAAACAGTGGTTTGGGATTCTTCTCCGGTGTTCCTCCCTCGAACGACGTTTTCCCCTTTCTCTTTCATCCGTATGAGAATACGGCCTTCTTCGGCGACTCGAGAGTATCGCGAATACGGTTCTTCGGGATGTCCGATCGAGGCCATTTGTCTCGGCAGGCGCAGTTCCATATCTGCCAGCGATAACGAGCGAGGGGTCAAAACGACTCTTTCCGGAGAAAAATGTTTCGCAGGATGAATTTGGCGGGGTGGGCCGAGTTCTCATAAGGGAAGAGAAAAAGTACGGGAGCGTGAAAGTAAGTAAGAGAGTGAGAGAGAGAGAGAGAGAATACATTCCTCTCGGCCTTAAGCAGAAGTTCCTCGTGACTTCCGCATAAGCGAATACGAGGACACCCCTCCTTCCTCCGGCCGTACCCACCCACCCTGTCTCCGTGACTCGAGCACTGCTTGATCTACGACTTCGCTCGCGACGAATCCAGGTTCATTTTTTTAAGGCATTATTTCGGCCTTTCTTTTCGCCAATTTGAAATTCAAAATAGTTTACCTTACCCTACCGAAGCAGGACTACGTAGATCCGCGGAAAGAATGCGTTTGAAAGACGTTGCCGCGGGGAAGGGGGGGGGGAGGGTGGAAAAGGGCCGAGGAGCTTAATATTTTAGGCCACCTGAACGACTGCTACTCAATCTTTCAGAAGGGTATCAGCCCCATCCTGTTCAAGCTTCCCTCCAGACCTCTTCTTTACATTCTCTCGTCCTTCCAGTTCTTCTTCGTAACCACTCTCGCTCTACCCACTGCACCTTAACGGGCCCCTCGGCCAGCGCCTCTTACTGTGTCTGTCGCTGCTGCTGCCACCTGCACGTCCTCCACCTGTACGTGTGTCGAGGTTACGTTAGAACGCGTCGCTTTACAGCCAGTTTAATATTCCTCGGAAGACACTAGGCCAAGGAACTCGGGCAGCCGGTACCAGACGCTATCAGACGCTACCAGACGCTACCAGACGTTAGCGGTCGCCTGCAGACGTGGGCACCGGCGAGTCAAACTCAAATCTTCGATAGAATCTTTTTGGCGATCTCTTGCATCGATGAAATTTCAAATTCTTGGCTACAACTTCTTGGCACACACCTACCGGCACCTCGTTGCCCATTAACTATAGCAAATTGTTCTGAAGCGACATTAATGTCGCTCCTAAACTCCTCTTAGTCGCTTCCCCATGCTCCACGAAATCTCTCAAGCACTTTTTTTCTTTCTTTATATACCTCCTCGGTAACCATGCAGAAGTAGCTGACTGCGTTTAATCAATTATCACTGCTACCAGCTCATAGTACAGTGTACAGAAGCTCCTAGTGTTCTATACGGGCCTCATCCTGAAAGTATGATCCTTTACGTTGAACGACAGTTTCTTTTTTAGTCCCCCTTTATCATCATTGCTCCTCGAATGATGGTACCCCTGGGATCTTAGGATAGTCAGACACACGCTAGGAAATATGTTGGGATAAAAAATTGTTAAGTCACAGCCTCAAAATACGCAGTTTCGCCAGGTGTCCCTCTTGATGGAAGAGAGTCTCGTGATCCCAAAGCCTTGAGCACTACTCTCCTTAATAGAAAAATGGAGGTTCCGGAAGCCCATGAAGATCTGGAATATTCGAAGAGGAAGTCAAACGGCAGAAGGAAAATGAAGAGGCCAAGTGAATCTACGAGAATCGTTCACACGAGCATATATGTGTATAGATATATATGTCACGTAGAAGTATCCAGGGTACATATTTTAGCTAGTGAACTGACAGGGGTAGGCCTCGTATGAGGGATGAAAAGAGGGCAAAGAGAGTGAGCGGGCAAAGAGCGAGCATTTAATTTGACTGAGTCCCGAAGTTAGCGGCAACTGGGTCAATATTTTATAGCAGCGGCAATTAGTTAACTTTGCGGTCGAGCAAAAATGTGATTGCTGGCATGTGAAAGGGGCAACTTGAGTTCGGGTTAATGTCGAAAGTTCGTATCGCTGGCTGGATCGTCTGCGGCCGGCCGCGCCTGCCTGCCTTGGGATTGAGCAGTCCGAGTCCCAAAGCTCTGCCAATCCCTGCCCCCCTTCCCGTACATATACCGTCTATACCCTTTTCCCTGCCCTCCATTGCATTCGATTTGCCTATCTTCATTGCAGTGCCTTCGCTGCCTTCGTTGCTTTCGTTGCCTTTGATACCTTCGATACCTTCGATACCTTCGATACCTTGAATACCTTCAATGTCTCATATACCATCCATTCTGTAATCAGTATTTATTTATGCCGAGAGAAGTCGCTACTACACTGTTAAAAAAGTAAAGAAATATACAACACAAAAGATGAAACTTACTACATAGATGCGTGTAATATTTAGAATATAGGTAACGCAAATGAGTATTAATGTACATTGTTTTGTAAAATTGTAATCAAGCATTAATTTTATTATGCGTTTAGCGAATATAATATATTCGACTCTGATTATTAATAAGAGGTTGAAGAATTTTCAATCAACCGTAATGCAATCATACATTTAGGACTGAAAATTAGAATACTTGAATAGAAATAGTTCCTTGATAAACACGTCATTGAATAATGCAACTTCACTTTTAATGTACGAGTTATTTACCATTCAATGGTGTTTTTGAAATTTCATAAACGGTTTCTGTAAAAGAGCTTCCTGCGCATGTTTATGAATTTGACCACAGATTTTTTTAACAGTGTACCATTTATTTAAGTAAAGGTATAAAACGAACTACCACCCTCAATAATGCCAATAACACCAATAACGCCAATAACGCCAATAATACCGGCGATATATATCCGAGTGTCGTAAATAATATATTACGACGTAATCATAACCCGTACAAGAGGATATAAGGATAAGGAAGCTCGAGATATGGAGTAAGTCATCGTGTCTGTCGTCGAGTCATCGAGATTATACTCTCTACGCTGCTCTTAAAAAATTGATAAAATTCCAAAAATAGTAGAGACTCCCGACCTCCTTTTGAGAAAAGAAACGAATACTCGAGTGGCAAGATCGATGCGCAGTCCTCGCGACGCAAACGGCCCGTTCCACTCGATTCCTTTTTGCAGTGATCCGCAAGCCCGAATTCACGTATCCTGAGAACTTTTCGCACTCAGCGACCGATAGCCAAACCTAACCCGAGGATACCAGAGAAAGGGACACGTATAACGTTTCCCTCTCGAAGGGACGTATGGTCAGTTTATCTCGAGTGACGTATAGGCAAGATCCATGGCTCCTGAATCACACTCATGTCACACCTACCTTTTCAACTTTTTTCTTTCTTCGTTCCTTTATTCCTTCCTTCCTTCCTTCCTTCCTTCCTGCCTGGCATCGCGGCTCCCATTATTCCTCTCCCTGAGCATCCAGAGGTGCTCGCGTACCCAAGCAGGAAAGCACTGGTAGCCACCGTCCGTCCAAGTCTAAATGGAATAGCAGGTCGAGGGTAGTGCGTGCGCCTCATTCCGTGCGGGTTGTCCACTTCAAGTCGCTAAAGGACTCCCTACTATGGGCTAACTATACTAAAGTGAAGGCAGACAGCGCAAGCACCCTGACCAATCCAACCACCCCGAGCAACCTGAGCAACTGGTCTGGCTATCCAACTTGACCCAACCGACCTGACCAACCTGACCAACCTGACCAACCTGACGAGTGCAGCACATTACTAACTCACCAGGCGGTCTTATCGGCCCGGTTGGCCTTAAGGCGGGAGCGTGTTATCGCAGTGCGTCGTGTCGAGCATGTAACCGTAGCTTTCCCATGAAACTTCCCTAATGGAGCTTTCCGCGGCATGTCGATCGCACAGCAAGCTCCATAGAAACGCTTAAGCAATATGACTTAACTTATCGAAAGGGTTCGGTCGATCATGGATAACTGGTTAGTACCTACATCCGGTATAAGTTTACTCTACTCACAACGCATGGAACACAGTCGAGAATATGTTCGTAAAAGAGGAACAGGGTTGTTGAAAAAGAAATGAAAATGGCTACAGAAACGTTCCTCAGAGCCAAGCATTAAAAGTATTACCGTGAACGATCCATCTTCGGTTAGTCCCTGTCGCATGTCGCCTGTCGCCCGTCGTGTTCGCAGCCGTCGAGTCCCCGTCGCCGGTCAATTTCAAAGTGATTTCATTAGAGTCACCCCGTCAAATCTGGACTCTGTTGGTTCGGGAAGGAGTGAAAGGTGGATACGCACACCGGGAATTCCTTAACAAGGGGATAATTACTTTTATGGCCCGAAGAATCCCTGTAGACCGAATGGATCTTTATTCTCGCTGTCTTTCTGGCCCTAGGGCTCGAGCAGTAGGACCACCCTGGAGCAACCTGACAGGGTGGTACGCAGGCTGCTGGTGTAGCCCGAAGTACTCGCTGAATGAAACGTCAACATAGGATCCCCCCTCGGTTTCGTCAAAATTCACTCTCCGCAGGTTGCACGAATTATTCAAGTTTTTGATTGGCTGCCTGTATCACAACATCCCGCGGCCAAATGAATATCGAGTCGTGCATAGCGAATTGGTTGAAATTGTACTAAAATGGAAAATTTATACATAGCCTTAGGAAAGGGAGGAAATGATAAAGAGCGAATGGATAAGCGATTTGTAAGAAGGTTTTAAAGGGTTTAATGAGTGAGTGAGTGAAAGAGGAGGAGAGAGACAGACGGAAGTAGGGGAGGGACCAAGGGAGAAAATGAGATTTGAAAATTGTAACGAAGAACCGGATGTGCGGATACGGAGAGTGGAGATAAGTATTGGAGATGATAAGAGGAAAGAGAGGCTGTACCTCCTCTTCGTCTCTCTTTTCGGGTTTGTTTCGAATCGGAAGAGGTCTTGAACTTTTTTCATTCAGACTCCCCTACAGCAGAGCCGATTTAGTCTCCCGTAAGCGGAAGAGATTCCGCGTCTCGAGTTCCTCTCCCAAAATACAAAACTCCGTCGGTGTGATTTCGCGATTCCACAATTCCGATAGAGCGAGGCGCGCGGGGCGGCTGCGGCTAAAGTGGGAAACTCCGTTATGAGGTTCGGCGTAAAGCCGCGACTCCAGTAGTAACGAAATACGTAGCAGCTGCCTCCAGGTTAGTTTCCCAGCGGACGGCGTAGACACTCGTCTTCCTATCTCACAGCGCAAATTGAAGAAAATTGGAAGTTTCGTTATTTACAATTGATCCTGGGAGAATCCAGGCCCCTTAGCGACCATCGCTTCCGTCGCTGCCGTCGCTTCCTCCAGAGCTACGGTCCCTTTCGACCTGCTGCTACAATCCACATTCAGAATCCGATCCCTCTGTCACAGGGACCCCAAGTGTATTCAGCAGGTCTCATTCTCTCGCTCAGCCCCCTTGCTTCGGAATCCCCTTTTCTCCTACTTTCTTCTTTGACTTCTTCGACTTGTTCAATCTCGGTAACGAGGCTGCTTCCATCTATTTTGACTTTATCCCGGACCATGAACCATGAAATTCGAAACGTGGGGATGAACGTCCACCAGGAGCCACAGGAAGTTCCGTCGAAGAAGACTCGGTAACAAATTGTTAAAACGCTCGTGACTCCGTGCGATTTCCGTACGCATCCTTTTGGACTTTTTGAATGTTACTTTTTCCCTTTATTTGTCATCCCTCCTACCGTCCTGAGATCCCCAGGAAGACGAGGGAGCGGACACTGGAAAAGAGCAGTGGCAGGACCCCCGGAGTGACCCAGGGAGACTGGATGGCGAATCGCCAAGAGCCAAAGGGGAGAGGAGGTTGAGCTCGTTGGGAAGCGCTAGATGGCCGTTATAAAGGAATAAAAGGAGAAAAAAGGATGGAGCGAGCACAGATAAAAAAGAGTACGTGGCGAAAAGGACGATCCGCGCGCTTTAAGCTTCGCGGTATTTATGAACCCGCTAATAATTAGCAGAGATTAGGAAGGCCGGTTACGCTCGGGCGTGAGTTGGGTGCAGAAGTGGCGCTGGCCGTGGCCGGTTTGAATTTTATCCTAGCGCCCCTTTACTGCGGTTTTATGATAAATTTATGAGGGTTGAGTGGCCGAGTTGATACGAACTCTCTGTGGCAATGTGAAAATAGCGCAAGTCTCATCCGCCCCTTCCGCATAATCCCTCAAGATGTCTGTTGGGTGTTGGCTTAGCCGCTGCTACGAACCGACCTACGAACGACCTACCACATAGCCACCTACCTTCCCACCCACTCAGCTACCCTACTAGAAACCTACGATACCACCATCCCTCCTGTCCCTCATGACCCAACTAGCACATACTCTAAGTCGCTCTCTCTGTCGCTCTTGGTACCTTCGAAGCCCACCGACCCAACAACCCCCGAAAGGAAGGGTTGCCAAAACTACATACCGGCTAAAGTTTCTGAGGACGGCTTTCCTGGGGTTAGCCTTCCGCAGAAGGGAAGGCGCTAACGCATAATCATTAGGACCAGAAGTGGCAGCAGGCCTCGCACAATTAAATTAAATTATATTAAATTAAGGCTGTTACGTCTTCTACGACCTCATGGGAGCCACTCATGGACATTTTCACGAGAGTTGCATCACGATACGTTCCTACAGCATCTTGCGATCCGCGACTCAAAATTCATCCGAACTAATGGAAGCTGCTTCCATGGTATTGATATACGCGATATTCAGGTTCGAGAATGACTGAAGAAGGTGGACAGGAGTCAGGTAGGCAGACATTTTCAGCACATTGATTGTAGCTACCAAGTGACACCCTCGTATACGCAGAAAGGTAGATAACAATAAGGTATTTAGATTGTAGGCAGCAGTGGGCGTCTTCCATATTCCCAGCACAGCACTTGTTACTGAAGTCCTGTTTCCTCAGAGGCGCAATTATGGATATCGGCGCAGCAAATGTAATTTCGTCCGTTTCGTTTCGTTACGAGCTAAGAGCAAAGTGTAAGGAGTCCCGTGGCGGGGACGGGGAGAAGTGAAAGGAGCTCGGTAATTGTAGCAGCGGGTAGGCCGTTTGCACCGACGGCCCGCCAAGGGAAACTCCAAAGAACGAATTAACCCAAAATTAGATTTCCGGAATTTGCCTCGATCGAGTTAGCTGAGAGACTGAGCCTCTCGTGGATGCAAATAGGACTCAGGGTACGCGGAGGCTTTGAAATTCAGTAAAAAGAAAATCGAAGAATCTTTTTCTTGTTTTTTTTTCTGTTTATTTTTGATCAAGCAAAACTGCTGCTGCGTCACCTTCGTAAAACTTTGTCGATTATACAAATCGAGTGAATAAACATATTTTATCCCTTGTGGATTTTGTCTCCGCCCTGATGCTCCGCAGGGATTTTCATCCGTAGGTCGACGTAAATCAGCAACTGTTTGTCCTGGCGATGCCGTTGAGTCTCGAAAGACTCCATTGCTGAATGAGAGCGACCAAGGGAAAAAAGAGAGAGAGAAAATCCCGATATAGTAGCACGTGGTAGTAGCCAGTCTACGACTCGATGAAAAGGATGTGGAAGTTGAAGAAGTTGGAGCAGCGGTGATGGTTGAGAAAAAAATATAAAGGAAGGAGAGACAAAGAGAAAGAGTGAGAGAGAGTACGAGAGAAACGTACTCGAGAGATGCATCGGAGATTCGTTTGGATTCCTCTCGATGCTGAAGCAGACGATGGCAATACTCCTTTGATATCCACTGCTATCCATAATTACTGGGAAAGACTTACGGTCTTCCACGGCTGGCGAAACAGCTTCAGAGCCATTTTGCATAAAATAGGCTCGTTTTTAAGGAGGCCTTCTTTCATTCGTTCCTTCGTTGGTCTGTCGGTCGGCCAACTGCCAGAAAGAATTAACTACCCTTGTTTCATTTCAGGATGCCTTTTTATTTTATACACTTTATGCACTCCAAGTATTTCAAGCGGGGCCGAGCTGCTTTGCATGAAATTGTTGTAATTTCGCGGTAATTGAATCGAGAGGGAGTGAAGGAGAAAATGGGGGATAGAAGAAAAGGGTGACTTCGGTGGAAGGGAGAATAGTATTTCGGACCTGAGTATTACCTCACGTTCCGCTGGCAGTACCCCTAGGACAGTCTCAAGGCTCCTGCCTTGGAGCTGTCAGGCTCTGACGTTTACTTTTAGCCCCGTAAGACGAATCTGAAAGTAGGAGGGCTAGTACAGCAGTGGTCGACATCGGGAGGTTTAAAGAGAAAACCAAGATGGCGGAGAGGAGTGCAGCATTTGTAGCAGTCACTTGCGAGCAGTTGCTAAGTGAGCTACCACCGCTACCACCGCAACCCCCGCAACCCCCGTGTCACTGTATCCCCGTACCATCGCTTATTCCAGAATCGGAACTAGCAGCAACCTCGTAGGCGGCACTATCGCCAGTGTGGCGCACTATCGCTATCAGGGTCGTCAGGACCCCCCTCTCCTCTCCCTCCTCCTCATAGTCAATACTTTCGCGGGTTTCGTGTTTTTGCGTGGCTCGTACCAGGCGACTCGTTTGTTCGCAGTACATTACAATCGTACAAAGATTCCGCGCCCTCTTGCTCCCATTCTCTCTCGCTCCTCTCCCTCTCTCTCTCTCTCTCTCCCACGCTCATTCCCACTCTCTATCTCTCTCTATTTCTCTTTCTCTCTGGTATCGCTTCTCCTTAATACAGCGTCTAGGTAAAAAGAAGTCTAGCCCGGGGGGG
>NW_014333091.1:26631-28180 GCF_000341935.2 Cephus cinctus | reverse complement strand
GGGGGGGGGGGGGGTCGGCCGGGCGGTCTCGAGTACGTGTGTAAAACTTGCCGGTATAATTAGCCTGGCGCACGAAATGAAATTCCAGAGGGTTTGCGGGCAGTGCGCGGACATGCGGCAGCCAGGACTGGGCCGGTCACGTCGACCTGGCCAAGAGAAGCGGCTTCGAGGAGAATCTACGCGAGAGAGTGGGTCGGATCGAAGCCATCTAATATAGGATAGACGCGCACGTGCACTCACTCTTCACACACGCACACACACGCGACCGCTCAAAGTGACAGAGAGACCGTTTTCCCCGTTTTGGCAAAGCAGGGGGTCCATTCAAGAGGGAGTGCGGAACGCTGTCGAACACCCCGTAGCTTTTTAAACGGTCACCCTCTCCCACGCGCATCCAGACCCTCGCAGATCCATCGCCAGTCTTCACCCTGGGCGAAAGGCTTTCTCTTTCGAACCCTTGTTTATTTATCATCCTTCGCGGGGAACACGCGCGCGTCTATTCACATGCATTTACATAATGCATATACAATTATACATATACAAAATATCTACTCGTATGTGGTACGTGTATACAGTTAGATTTGTACATATGAATACGTAAACCTCGCTTTTTGCTGCACTCTGTCCTGGGGAATTCTCAAGGACTCATCGAAGTATATCAGGTGGCCTGGCGTCCCTTAGACAATTCTGAATTCCCATTACGGTGCTACCGTAGGACAGTTCGGACAAACCCTGAGTACTGGGGTTGCATAGCTGTCTATACAATATATGTATGTATATATAAGCACGTATGTGACCACGTACTCGGTGCACCATACTCCTCGTTTCTATCGGCCCTGCCGATCTATTAAGGGGCCGCAAGGCCGAAAGCTTGAATTTGTGCCGCCACTACAAATCTTCCCTCTCCGAGAGACAGAAAGGCCACGTTCGCCTCTGAGAGAGACTGAGAGGAATAAGAGAGAGAGAGAGAGAGAGAGAGAGAGAGAGAGAGAGAGAGAGAGAGAGAAGAAGAAGAAGAAGAGCATGCGAAGTAGAGCACCAGTAGTCCATACCGAATTCTAGTCTAGTAAAGTTCCAGCATCCGAAGAGCTATCAATTACTCGACGCAAACACAGCCATTAGACGCCAAAAAATATCCAACTCGCATGTAATATTTTTTTTTATTTCTATCAATGCTTCCCTTATATTCTCTCCTCACCGCCAACAGGGAATCGCCCAGAGTCACATAAGAGTCAGAAGAGTCCAAGGAATTGCAATGGACTCAACAGTCAACAGGTTGAGAGGGATTTTCTTGAAAGCGTTACAATTTATACGATCGATTCTCAACTCGAAGATTGCTCACTCGATCAGCAAAAAGAAACCAATAGGAATATCCGGCAGGTGGTTTAATGTCGACGCAAAAACCGATACAACTGCTAACGCGCAGTGTCGCCACTGCTGGTTCACTGGTTGCGGTTGGCTAACAATAAGTAGGGAGAAACTGGCCATAAATAATCAGCACTGTAATCGCTGAACGTTTCAACCCTTTAGTGATGGGGTGAATAAAGAGGGC
>NW_014333091.1:21019-26309 GCF_000341935.2 Cephus cinctus | reverse complement strand
TAAATTGGTAGAAGGAGGAGGGATGCACGGCCCGTGGTGTCTGGTACGAAACTACGAAGCCAAAAGCTCCGACCGAATCAAACCAGCCCCTCCTCCTAAGATTACAGAGAAACTTTAACGGCCTGGGTTACTTAGCTTTCTTGGCATAGAAGGTGGGGTTGCTTGGAGCTTTATTAGGGTTGATAATGTCTCTGCAGAGCGTGTGTCCTTACTCTACCTAACCAGCCACTCGGATATGTTTTAGCGTCTATGCGCCATATCGTAATCATCATAACCCGCCGTTATCAAAGTTAGGATCACTTTCAATGCAGTGATAACGAGACACACCCTGCGGTTTGACTTTGATGAGTATTTGGTATTTTGAAATTTTTATAAATTTTTTTTCTTTCTTTCCAATGTTTATTATACAGGGGACTCGTATTGCTGGACCCGACTAGAGTCTGTCGGCGTTACGATTACGTGTGATGTACGAGCGTACATATGCTGTCCATGATACACAGACAGTATCAGTCGATTGGACGATGGTGGATTTGTCGCTTTAACAAGGATATTTTGCAGGAGGGTGATAGAGCACGAGGCAGGTTAAGGAGATAGCAAAGAGAAAGAGAGAAATTGAGAGAGAGAGTGGGCTTAGCGCGAGTGTGTAAGTGTACCATAATTACAAAAACAAATTAACTACAAGAGAATTATCTCGTTCGTCCTTTATCGAACATACGTATATATATAACTTATTTTCACTTACTTCTTTCTCTTATACTTAATTATCACTTACTTACGTACTTACTTCTTAATTACTTACTTACTTACCTGCTCTCCTATTAATTCGTTACTCTTTGGATTATATTTAACATTAACATTACATTGGCTATCTCTATTGTATTTATTATTGTTCTATCCTTATGTCATTATTCAGTATGTTATACTATACTTAACGTTATAATATTTTCACAGTGAATATCGTTACTTTGTATTACTATATTGACCTAGGGCCGATCATTATTCTTTATCTTATCCCTCGTTTGTCTGTTTATCTCGTCAAGCAAATGCACGGCCTTCGAGAAATTTGGCGTTTTCATGTTTTTGCATTTTGGCTCGGAGAACGCTTCCGCACTCTTGTTCGTCTCATTTTACATGATTTCGCCATTTTACATGGCCGCCCTCATTCAGCTCCTTCATCCTCGCGATGCACCACCCCCCACCGCCCACCCCTTGCGGCTGCATCCTCCTGCTGTAAAATGAAAAATCAAAAGGAAAAAAACAATTGTGGCGAATCATGGACAGAGTGGCGACCGATCAAGATTCAGGAAGAAAGTCGGAGCCAAGGCGAGTTTTCATTTGTGTTGAAGAAAAAGATAGGAAGGATTGGTGTCGGTCAA
Source organism: Cephus cinctus (assembly GCF_000341935.2). Classification (NCBI taxonomy): domain Eukaryota; kingdom Metazoa; phylum Arthropoda; class Insecta; order Hymenoptera; family Cephidae; genus Cephus; species Cephus cinctus. Next base: position 24,933 of record NW_014333091.1, on the reverse strand, counting down.
AAATCTTAAAATTCCGCGAAAAAGTTAAACCAGTCGAGATATAGCTTATCTATTCTATAACTAAAGGTCGATGATAAGCTCGAATAAATTACAGTCGAAAAGTGATATCACATTTTATTTTATTAAAAATATTTGATTATTTTTTTTTATTCTTATGGCATCGTACGCGTATATATGTATATTTATATATACTTTACGTAGGTGTAATAATTCGTATAAGTGTACATATGCATATGTATGTACATCTTTTAAATTTTATCGAACCTAATTTTTCTGTGTAATTATTTTCTTTCAAGTACGTATATATAAAAATACTATATAAGTATATATATATATACACATATATTGGCTTTAACATGCATGCTCATACTTTTTATCTCTTGTAACAAATTTTTTTCGATTCAGTATATTGAATTCATAGTACATGTTCGGATAAGCCGAGGCACGGCGGCTAAAGAGTGCTGTTACAGAATAAGATAAATGGCAGGTAAACGTTATCGCTTTCTTATCCTCTTTTTTTTTCATTTTACCTACACAAACTTTTTCCCCTGCATCATGATCCAATTGGGAGGACGCGGTGTAGATCGGTAACAAGTAACAGGGGAGTAAATCGAAAGAGCTATCTGATCGAAAAATCCAAAAATAATTAGACACCCGATGTTATACGTTATTTCGGCAAAAATATTTATTTAAAGACTTAGTAATATAAAAAAAATATTTTAATCGAAGCAAGGATATATTATTCCCGGTTCTAATGAAATACATAATTAACAGTAAAAGGAGAAAAAGACGCTGATAAAAAATCAGAGAAAAATAGGATAACGCATAAACCGTATATGTGTATTTTTATACTCCCGCGAGAAGAACGATATATCCTCGAGTGAAATCGATTTCAATATAGCAATGGATATTCGCAGTTTTATTCAGAGTTGCCAAATGATGCTCAGCCAGAGAGATTTCGTACTTGACAGCTGTGTCAATTCTGATGACTGCTGCATTTCAGCTGCATATAAACCTTGCACGTGTATCTCTTATAAAACAATCTGTAGTATCCTCGTTACATTATTGGAAAAATACTCTGGCACATATGTAGCCATATAAAGACACGTTTATCAGTAGCGGTTTCTATGTCCTTTGAATTGTTTTTTTACTTTTCCATATTCACCTCCTCCTCCTTCACTAAACATTAACACCTCCAATGTGGCTGAAACTGTTACCTTTGAGCGATATTTCCAGTACGTCGCCATTTTCGAGTCTGACCACCATATTGCGTAACAAAGTTCGATTGTTAGTTAATATCAGTTGATATCAGTCGTGCCGTTCGTTTCGGTTCGTAATACCCTTGATCCGCCTCTGCCTTTCATCCATATATTTGTTGTTTTCAGTTAACGCGTTCAGTTGGTAATGTAGGACATATGCGATCTTCATTAACGTTCTATACCTATTACGCACTCAGGAGTAATGCCCACATTTGGAGATATACGCAATTCAGTAGATGGTACCGTCGGTACCATAATCAGTGGCAGTTTGCACGTTGCTTTTACGGGGTATCCACATGCTTCATAGCAGAAGCAGCTATACTTTCCAATAGCATTAAAATGCCTCGGTCGTTATACGCGCAGCGTTTCACCTGAAAGTGCAAAATTCACGTAGGGCGCTCTGGGCGTAACGTATCATCAGGTTCTTCTGGGTCTACAAGTATTCAGGGGCTATATACAAAGTTTCATGGTATAGTGAATTACTAAAATTAGTGACTTTAGTTTCGACTTGAAATTCCACTTCCGGTATGAAATGACTTTTTTTCGTGAAAATTGCATGATGCGCGAACCTTGATTACACACCGTGGCGACATATAGCGTCACCCTTGTCAAATATTGAAGAGGAAGGAAATGAAGGTTCAGCGCGTCATCATAGGAACATACATATATGCATATAAAATTCACTTTCATCTCCCCATAAAGATTACATAAGCCAGAGAAGTTCGGTCCTCACCAGTCAAGAGTTACATCGATTAACTTCCAACCCCTTTCAGTTTGACGTGTTTCGATAAAAAGAAAATGTTCTACTTTTGTTTGTCATTAACTCGGATTCGAACCCTTCAATCTCATGATGATTTTTCAGTACTCTCTCTGTATGATATATATCCTCTCCTTAAAAGACTCACATTTGTGGAATGGGCAATATCCAAGCTGAGAATGAAAGTTGTGCAGTCGTCGACTGGAATGGACTAATTGTTTGAGCGTGTTGAGATACTGGAAGATCGGTGTCCACTTAGGGGTTGGAAGTCTGAATTTAGTTGAGACTAGTATTGGCGCAGCCGGGAGTGTTTGGTGCCAACGAAACTTCAAGTTTCCCCGTTATTTAAGGCAACGAGATATACGTATTTCGGAGTTCCGCTGCCCGCGGGAGATTCCGTTCGTATAGCAGTAAAGTGGGGAAAGCTCGAAAGCTCGACTCTTCGAGAGGGAGTGAGCGAGCGAGCGAGTGAGTTCAGAGAGTAGCCGGACGCCGTCGACGCTCTACCGACGCAACCGACGCCATACCGAAGCCACCGTCGATATTAACAAAACTCGGCAGCGCCTCGCTAAACTCGAGTCTCTTCAATCCGTCCGTTCCTTTGCTATCTTCTCTATTTTTATTCCATTCTTTATCATTCTCTCCGCCCTTCCACCTCGTCCCTCCTACTGTTTCTCTTTTGCGTTTGCCTTTCACTGTGATTGGAGAATAGCGGCGAGCAAAGCGCCAGAGAATAAAGCAACCATTGCCAGGGGAAAGTTTGACGGTCTGTATATCTCGCGGGGTGCTGAGATGGATAAGGGATGTAGATGACTGACGAGTATAGATAGCACAGAGAGTAGCGGAGAGTATTGAAGAGCTCCTATAGGCATTAAGGCTACAGGGGGATGCTGCGACGAGGAGGAAGTTACGTTGAGGTCTGAGCGAGGCTACACTGTGGCCCGAGTGAAAATCAAGTGTCAGATGGTGACTCCTAGGTAGACGTGAACGCTGGGGGGTGGAGGAGGGTGGAGGAGGGTGGAGTAAGGGTAGGGTTTCAGTTTGGGCATGCTTGGGTAATCAGCTACCTAATGAGCTGAATATAGGTTCGGTGGTGCACACCCCTCATTGGCTGACGATATCCCTTAGCCAGGACCTCCATCCCCATCGAGGTAGACTGTCCGATAAACTATTGTCCAGCGTGTTAAGTCTACGGGTCTTAGCACAATAGCCCAGCAGGAGCCTCCGTTCTGGTTACAAATTACTCAAAAGTCAATCAGCTATCTGGAGATAAGCCTCGATGCAATTTTAATCGCGAGCCCTTACCCTCTCCCCACCCCCTCTTCTCTCTCTCTCTCTCTCTCTCTCTCTCTCTCTCTCTTCAATTTGTTTGGTCCATATCGAATCTGCCCCAGGCACCCTTCCACCCTCGATACACATCCGCCGCCCGTGATCTTACTTTAGGGTAGTTTTTACGAGGCTCTCACCGCCTGGAACTTTGTTGAATTTGGAGAATGTGTCGGTGACTATGAATCGGCTTAAAAGGGATGATCGCTGAAGGCACCCCTGCGCGAGACGGTGAGAGATGAGTGCCTTGTTGAAAGAGCTTACGAGGTATAATCGTTTGCCAAAATGTCCTTAAGTATCGACGTTGACGCGTTATTCCCCAGGAAACATGGTCTGAGGCAGCCCCTGAAAATACTATTGGACAACAAGGGAGAGGTTCAACGTGAACCGATTGGCAAGATTGCTCCTGGATGGGTTGTGCCGAACCTTTGACCCGAACGCTTGTTTCTCATCAGGAATTCTCTTTACACCGCGTTTCGCTCAACTTTTCTTTTTTATTTACCTTTTTTCACTTCCTGTCACTCTTTGTTTCTCTCTCTCTCTCTTTTTTTTTTTTTTTTTTTTTTTATTTT
>NW_014333091.1:8808-20979 GCF_000341935.2 Cephus cinctus | reverse complement strand
TTTTTTTTTTTTTTTTTTTTTTTTTTTTTTTTAATTTGTTCCTCATTCTGCATACATATACCTTACACATATGCATACAGATTGAACCTGCAGCTGTAGCCACGTGTCCACCTAGGGAGCACTTAATCGTTGCGCTCCGTACCTCGTAGATTACTGAGCTTGCTCCTCTCTAACGAATCACTCTAGATGTGGGTCAACCTCCTTCGTAGCGAGACAGATCGACCGGCTAACCTTTCTAATTTCATTCCCCTATCTCCATTCATGTTCCAAAAATTCTCTAGTCGACTCCTGTATTTAATTATTCCGACTCCCGCGTCTTCCCGACTCGGCAGTGCTTTCGTCCTTGCATACCAATATAACCTACAGCGCCATATTGTTTTCCCTATTTCTCCAATACGCCTATTATATTTAAGGTATTTTCACTTTTTCGGTGCATTATTGATGGGATCATATTTATGAGCAAGTGAGTGGGCGTGAGATTAAGAGGGTGACTGGCTCTCTCCCTCTCTCTCACTCGTTTTCCTACCGTCTCTCTGCATCCCACTCCCCCCTCCCGTCAAAGAGGGCAGGAACGTCGTTCCTCACGTAAAACTTCCTACGAAACTCCACGCAACAGGTACCTTCGGCTCTACCTTGAAGTTTTATTCGAAAGTTGGTTCGCGTGCGAGTGAGCGTCGATTCTCAGTGAGCCGGGTTCAGTCATGGGGGTCACAGTACGGGAGGGGGTAGAAATAACAACCCCGTAAAGGATATCGCGTCTCTTGAGAAGGGTGAATGGAATGCGCCCCCCTCCCCTCAATACCGTACATACCATAATATGCCACATGGCAGATGGTGTATGGCGGCATGCGCGTACAATATGCGAATATCCAGACTTTCAGTGCCGGAGAGAAGAAACCGTGGAAATTGTGGAAATCCGTGAAATTCTAGAGGAACGTGAATTGTGATGCTCGTCGTAGAAATTCGCTGATCGACCTCGTTAAGGTAACTTCGCAGAGCGACCGCCATTGCACGACGTTCCTCCTCGGGATTGCGACTCTCCGCCGGAATGAAACCTAATTACAAACCATAAAACATCACTGGAAGGTTTACCGGTCGCGTTTACACCAGGGAAGTCCTGCTTGCCACAGAGAGTCTTCCGCGAGGTTAAACCTCCAGGATCGTAAACCCGGCTCACGGAGAACAACCTCTTTGGCCTTAGACTCCGATATCGTGACCGAGTCCTTAGAGTCTCCCGTGTCCATTCGTAGCTCCTGCCCAACGTCAAGAGCCAAATCTCGAGATCAACCCCGTTGACCCTTAACCGGTCCCGTCTCCCGGACCTCCTGAAAATGATCCTGTTAACCCGCAAGCACATATTGGCACTGAGATAACCTAGGAGAGTGCCAGTCGCGACTAAGCCAACCCTATCTTAATTCCAGCAAACGCAAAGCCGCTGACGTTCGACGAGGTCTACAACCAGAGCAGCCCCACAAACTGCACCGTCTACTGCGGCGGGCTGACCAATGGCCTCACGGAGGAGCTCATGCAGAAGACGTTCTCACCCTTCGGATCCATCCAGGAGATACGCGTCTTCAAGGACAAGGGTTACGCGTTCATTAGGTGAGTCACACTGCGGCCCACTTTGAGTTCTCCTGAGGTCTCTTTAACAAGAGGACCTCCTACCGCAATGCTTCCAATGGCCGTCGAGGAAAACGTGAACGTCACTTCCGCACTTTGAGAGAGAGGGAATGAGGTTGACTCTCGATAGTACTGTAGTCCTGGTACTAGTATCGGTAGCAGTGTTGGTAAGGAGAAATGGAGGTTCGTGGCAGCTAGAGAGAAGGAGAAAGAGAGAGAGAGAGAGGTAGAGGATCTTCCTTTTTATCTGAGAAAAAGAAGAATTCCTCTATTCGGCTTTCTGCCCCCGTTCTCGAGGTTCGGCGTCCTCGCTCTATCCCTGGCGACGACCCTCAGGGCCACCCTCGCCGAGCTGTGGACAATGTCCGTCGTTCAACTATCTTCCGTCTAATTGCTCCGCTCCATTCTTCCGCCACGCTGCCCGGAAACGAACGTCCTGGAAGGATGACGAATGACTGGTGGAACCGAGAAGACCTGTTTCTTTCTTCTTTTCGAATGAAACTACTAGAGAGTTCAAAGATTCTCTCGTTACATAGAGACATGTATATATATAGGCTATACTTATATGTAAATACACATATGTTTCCGAGAAAAGGAGATGAAATATTATATACTATACAGTTATTTACTCGGGTAGACTGGTGCTTATCGGTCAAGGAAAATGGACATTGTTCAAAGCTGAGTAATGAATCCTTCGGCTTCCAGACGAAGTCATCCGAGGACTCCCGAAGCTGTCGTAAATCCTTAACGGAATTGCCGGGTACGTGACGCCCGGGCGACACGCTGCATCGCTCTCCATTCAGTGATCCTTGGAAATTAATAGACCGTGTCGTGAACCTCGAAAGGGTCGGATTTAGATCAGCTATTCGAGTAGGGTGCTGGAGTGTACCATTATCTAGGAAGATTGAAAATGGGAAGTTTGGAGAAAAAATATGTCCAGCCAGGATTCCTTTGAGAAAAAATTCAATGTCCCTCAATGCAGTACTTACGGAATATTGTAGAAGAACAGTTTCTGATTAGAGTATCTGCTATCCGGCGGACCCATAGAGCTGTCGTAGGTCTATTGAGGAATTGGACTGGGGTGTGTGTGCGCGTCACTCACAAAAGGCCGGAAGTGACACACACGTGTTTGCTGGCTGGAGAAAAAAGTTAAGGATGAGTTCGGGTAGTTCCCGCTCGTACGTGTAATCCTGTACTAAGGATGCACGGAAATTAAACCCTCCCAACTTCAGCCAAACCCACCTTGGCACTGTCGTGCCTGTCGCAAGCGTCAACTTTTTCGCTTGAAGCTCATGTGCTTCAGGGATGACGCAAATAGTTCAATGTTTATTAAATACCGAAAGGATCAGCCTTAGACACAGCGGCGGGTCGTTTGAAAAATATTTTGACTCAGTCAAAGCTAATTGGTACACGGGAAATACATATTTACCGTATAGTCATATGTGAATCCGGGATTCATTGGATAACGTGCGTGTACGTAATATAGTCGGTGTGCACGGAGCTTTACGTATGGGGAAGGAACGTAATGGTACTCGTGACTAGATCGAATTACTCGCTCTCCAGGGAAGTTTGCATATTTTTCCAAGCGGCGTCCCGACGTTCCATCATCCCTGGTCCATAGTTTTAATTAGCCAAGTCTAATATTTGTCCGCCACAATTCTGTCAACGCAAGTCCACCAACTTGTCACTTATCCACGTTAATAGTTAATATTTTTAGCAATGACCTGTCCGCTGAAAGTTTTTATTCTGCCGAATTACCCCTCCCTCCCCTCGCGCCTTCTCGTTTCTTTTCGTTTTTCACGAATTCTCATATTTCGCTGCGGATCCGAGTGCTGCCCTATAAAAATAGAAAGGAGCTGTAGAACCTTTGTAGAGACCTGGAAAACTTGATCATTACGAGAATCTCTCCGATTTCCCAGGCTCGTCAAAACTGCCGTATGAGGAGTTGCGTATGTATATATATATGCTGAAGGATATACGTATAGATAGAGCGACACGAAGAAAGACTGAGAACTTTAGTGGGAATTGCCAACCTAGCAAATTGCGATTTATTTCTTGAACGAGAGGCTCGACCGGTAATGTAACGAGCTTTCCCTTTTTTCTTTTTACAACCCAGCAGGAGAGTGGCTTCTTCCGCGATAATATAAACATTTTATTAACTCTCAACTCGAGGTAGCAAGCGTGTGCAGTCGAGATTACCTTGATAATGTCGCGAAGAACGACGTGTTTATGTCGAAGGCCTTCCAGGGCGATAGCAAAGCGAAAAGGGAGTAAAATGGAATACGCGAGATAACTCAGATGTATTTTGCGAACAGACAGAAATTCGAATCCTGGAAAAATAGGACGAGCAACTGTGTGTCCCGAAATATATCAAACTATTTTCATACGATTATGTATAGTATACAGTCATGACAGCGACATCTAAAGCTTTCATGTAGAAGCATAACCTTAACTAACCAAGATGACCAAGATAGCTATGAAAGAGGAAACTCAGAAAGGCGGCTGCTATCGTTACTTATTTGCAATTTATGGAAATCCTATAGATTTTCCCTGATTTACACGATTATCAAGTTTGGTTCACCGGTGGCTGGTTCACCCTTGCGCCTAAGGGTTCACGATAAACTTGTGTACATTAGGGCGCGGCAGTCGTAGAGAAGCCGTTGTAAACTGGAGTACAAGGTTCAGGCTTTTATGTTCTAAGAAGATGGAGAAAGGAGCAACAAAATGTAAAAGGAAGCGAGAGCTCAGCATTTTTTCTTAACCGTTAAAGATTTTTCTAACGGCAGCATTTTTGTTCTCTGCCCTCGCAGGTTTTCAACTAAGGAATCCGCCACGCACGCTATAGTTGCTGTGCACAACACGGACATCAACGGTCAGACAGTGAAGTGTAGCTGGGGAAAGGAAAGCGGAGATCCTAACAACGCCCAGCAGACGGGACAGGTAAATTTCATGAGAATTTTTATGGGGAAGAAAAAAACATTCATCAGTGAAATTATTGAAAATACATTTTCACTTGCATCGGAAGTCGATGATTTACCCAGTATAGATATTAACGTCGTGTTAAAAGAGACTCTCAGTATTCTCAAGGTACAAGAGAATCAAGAATACAAGGCACTGAGAATCTCTCTATTTAGAATATGCATGTATCTCTATGTACTATATTGTATATGTGTATGTATAATAACGCTCCTTATAGATCTCGTCATAGTAAGGGATGGCTAAAGGGGTGGTTAAAGGGAGGTTATGAGAGTTTCGGTGCCAGAATCGACTAGATCCTGGGGGCGCTGGGAGGGACGGTGAGAATCGGGCAAGATTCCACTCTATTCAGGATCCTCTCTGTTGCTGGCGTGGTATAGTGCGGTGTATGGGGTCTCTTAGCAATTAGCACCGTTAGGACCAGTAGCTACGTCCGATCGGGGAATAGAACGTTGGTACCCGTCCTGAGCTCCTTCCGCCCATCCATCCGCTGTTACTCGGCCCGTGACATCGCTCTAATTGATCCCTATTCCCATAACGCACCTACACCAACTCCGCTGTCCCTCTTTCTCTCTGTACCTACCCCTGCCCCAATCCCTGCCAGCTGGTTCTTCATGCCGAACTCGTGTCCCGGGACTTGGTTCATTCCGTTCCCCATATTCTAGTTAATTCAAGTATCAAGATCTTTCATAAGGATTGCACAAAAAAATGTGTGTGGGTGTATGGTTAGACAGTGTATTTATGGAGAATAAATTTTCCAGGCTCTGTCTTCGGCGACGTACCCGTACTACGCGGCAGCTGCCGCTGCCGCTGCGGCGGCGGCCGGCGTCGCGGGCGTCGGTGGAGTTGGAGGCGTCGGAGGCGCCGGACAGCTCGGCTACTGGTACCCACCACAATCTTATCCTACGACGGCAACGCAGATGCAGGCTGGTGGATTTCTGCAAGGGATGCAAGGATACACCTATGGACAGTTTGCTGGGTATCAGCAAGCTCAGTATATGGGGTGCGTATCTGAGCGCGGATTTTACATAGTAAACATGAATTGTGGGTCTGGTTGATACGAATGATAATGGAGTTTGTTCCGAGACAGGATGGGAATGGGAGTTCATGCGGCAGGAACGGCTGCTGGATGGGGACAGGGTTTACCTGGAGGACCTCAGCTACCCCCTCACCATGCCACAACGGTGACGGCACCCCCGGGGGTGCAGGCTGCACCACCGCCACCCCCGCCACCAGCGCAAATGATGGCTTACCCCATGCAACAGTTCCAGGTAATCCTCACTTCTCCGAAACCCACCTCATCCCCGTGTGCGTGTTCCAGTCGGGCTTCCTAGTGCACGCTGCACGACGCCGCACGCGATTCTTTCTTGTCTCGAGACTCTCTCTCGGTCTCGATCTCCCGAGAGTCCGCGATCGGCGACTCCCCTCACACGTTTCATCTGGCTTCACCATCAGAGTCATCTCAATTCTTCTCCTATCTGCATCCGACTCTCACTTCTCTCACTTCTGCATCACTTTATTAAGCATGACGATCGCTCTTCCTGATCTCCCGAACCCCTGGAACGTCCTCGTCCTTTCTCCAGAGAGTTCCTGATCGGCTCCCTGGTGAAAGCACGATTTCAGTTTCCTGCACCTTCTCGTTGATCGGTTACCCAACCGAATGGTTCGTCCTAGATCTTCTGAGCTGAGTCATAAAAAGAGACAAAGAGAAATAAGAAAGAAAAAGACATACGTAAGATAGTGATCGAAAGATATAAAATTCTTTCGTTGATAAGACCAGTACTTTGAAACGTGAAATCCAGGACGATCCTTGCGGGATATGGTAACGGAGATCTTATGTAGGTGCGTTCCTTATTTACGTGTTTGGGTTCGCAGGCACAGTGATCGCTACCACTACCAGCACGGCCCCGCTTGTCATTTCTTTCGAATATCAATTAGCAGAGAAAGCTGTATCACTGTCCCAGTTCAGTCTCGAACTCTAGTCTGTACGTAGGTGAACGTTGCTGTAAATAAATACCGTTTTGTAAGCGTGACTGAGAGAGAGAGAGAGAGAGAGAGAGAGAGAGAGAGAGAGAGAGAGAGAGAGAAAGGGAGAGAAAGTTCGAAGGACGAATGAGATTGAAGCGCCGAGAGGGCGAAAGGTCTGAAGGGCGAAAGAGACGGGAAGAGATGGGGAAGAGATGGTGCGTGAATGAGCGTGTGCGTGTACGGAGAGGCTGAAAAGATGGCTGAGAGTCGATTCGAGATTCGTCTCGAGCGGCTCTCGGCGAATCGCAGTTACGAGACCGTCGGAGCCATCGATCGTCGTCGTGGTGCGCGGCTGGCATGGGATATATTCCTAGAGGGTGGCTCGTGAGTGGTGAACCAGAGGGGTGGTCGGATTTGCGATCTATCGCGTTACTCCGTTAAGCGGGCTGAAAGGCATCGCGAGTGCACATTATTCCCTGGGATTTCCGACGGCTAGGAGAAAAATCAAAATCACGTCCTCGACCTCGCGACTTCAGCGGCGCCATAAGCCACCCTCCGAAGAGTCACCCTCCGCCGTAACGCGGCCCGAGTAATACAGACTTGGTGCCTCGACGGCTCCGACGCTCCAACTACTGGGGGGAGCCTACATCACCGGGCTTTAACGTAGCTGCTAATTCGGCCGGGAGTCCAATATCACTGACTCTCCCCCGGAGAGAAAGATAAAGAGAGAGAATGAGAAGGAGAGAATGAGTCTGATTGCGAGTGTGAGAGAGCCTAGATATTTCTCCTAGAAATTCGGACAGCAAACTTAACCAGCGTTTGTGTGTTCAAATGGTAAAGTGTGTTCTTGGTTGCGGTCCAGCTAGCGGATGAGGACTGGCTGACGCCTAGCCTCCTAGTGTGATGGTAAGCAAGTAGACCCCACCGACAGCAACTACAACCACCACCACCACCACCACAACAAGTACTACTACTACTACTATTACTACTTCTACTACAACTACTACAGTAACAACCACAACCTACACCACCACCACCACCACCACCATCACCACCGCCATCACCGCCACCGCCACCGCGACAACAAGAACAGCGAACCTGCCACTACTGGCCTGACGATACTCGAGTACAACCCGAGTCATATAAAGAAAAGTCCCGCTTATGAAAATCGGCCACTGTCGATAGCTAGGTGGGATCCCTTACCCTGCGACCTGCCACAATCCTTATCCTTTCCGTAATCACCACCACCGCCACCCCTACCCCCGCAGCCAATATAAAAAGTAATAGCATTAAAATGTTAAACACAAAAGTGCAAGCGCGCTCTGATTGCCCAAGTATTCTCGGGGTTACTCCCTCCGTGGATAAGATCCTCTCTGAAGATTATGGAACGGGAGTCCAGGGAAGCGCCCGGAGGACCTCTAGGCGATGTGTAAATCTGCGAAATTGTCACGATATCGCACGGCAACTTCTCTCCCGTATCTCGCCGGGCACTCTCTTTTTAACCAAAGTACACATACGTTATTTGTGATGATATTATAACTATTTAATGGAGTTAAATACCAAAGGAGGTGTCTCGCATTCTCACACGCAGCCAGAGAAGATAGAGCATCGCACGTCGCATCCAGGCGATGCGACTGACAGTGAAAACAGCCCGTTTATAGTCAGACTGCCTCAGCTTCCTCCGGAGTTCTCTCTTTAGGCCGGATCTTCATGAGAGCGACAAGATATACATACCTACATAAGGCCGCATGAAGAACGACCAGGTCCAGAGAGGTCACACGGAGAGACAGTATTCTCTCCGTTATTTTTGTAGTTGACGTACCGACGACGTCGTGTCGACGTTCGCTTAGGCGTCGGGACGCGTGACGCTTCGTGGAAGGAGACGCAGTCTGACTATTGGGCTCTAATCGGGGCATAATTGCAAACTGTATAAATAATAAAGAGATTAATGAGAAGTAGAGGGGTTCCGTGAGTGGAAGAGAGATGCTAATTAAGTAAAGACAGAAAGTGTGTATTTGGAAAGCAACATAGCTAGTTAGTTAGGTATATTATAATATGAAAACTACTGTGGCGAGCCGAAATTCGGCGGAGAGGGGCCCGAGGGCGAGAGAGACAGAGTGCGTGGACGCGTGTGTGTGTGCACGTGTGTGTGTGTGTATGTGTGTGAGAGAGAGAGAGAGAATATGAAAATGTTAAGGATAACTAATGAAACGAATTACGCGACAGGATGAATTCTATCGAAGAACGACGACTACGAAAATGGGGTGATTTGTGTGACGACGAGGATCTTTCTAAAAAGAGGAGCGCTTATCGGCCAGATAATGTTATCTTATCATTAGAGAGTACGTGATCGATTTGATCCTCCCGGAAGAGCCTGGATAATCGAGCCGCATAATGGGCGGATGTTAGGAAATTTTGTATCGAGAGTTAGGGCAAAATCGGGCACCGTGTGTCCCACAGTTAACCGTAATACTTTGGACAGTAGTTAATCGGAGGCGCAAGACCAGCTCCTCGGATATTTTTATAACGCGTTAAGCGGGTGACACGGGGTCACCGGCGTGTAACCCTGAACTCTATTCGCAATAAAAACCACGCAAGGAAACGTCGGAGTCATAAGACGACCACAGCAGAGGCCACAAATATCCTTCTTCCCCAGACTTGGACGTTGATCGCGATTCGAGGCGCACCGACATTTTTAACCAAAGATTAGATTTTTTATATATTATATCGAACGGCAAGCGGGAGAGTTAAGCGTTAAGCGTTAAGTAGTAAATCGTTAAGCTTAGATCAAAGTTGAGAAATGATGCTGGCGATCAATGGAGAAAAGGGAGGATAAACGTCAGAGAGGGCCCAAGAAGCTGATAACGAATAAAGAGAAGAGAGGAAAGAAGAAGGAGAGATTCTCAGAATTTCTTCTTGTGTCAAATATTATATGTGTGTGTGTGTATAGGAATATATACGTAGGGATGGTTCAAAGGTTACAAATTCCGTACAACCCGATCACCCCCTCCCCCTCGCTCTTCACTCCTCCCACTGCCCCTATTGTCACCGGAACCAGAATCGAAATCCTCCCTCAACCCTTCCGTCTGCCTGGATACTCTCGGAGATGGTATACACGTGCCCCGTAACCCCCGATCGGTCGAATTTCGGTCCAGCCGCCCTACAAAATCTTGACTATTAAGACATTCGATATTGCGCACAGTGTGAGCAACTTTTAGACAGAAAAATGAAAACGAGAGAAACAATTATTAGCTACGCCACACAGAATCATATACACAGACTCAGATATGAAGCACGAAAGTTAGATTAGATGAACATTTTTTGTGATCGCGTGTCCTGTCCGCTGACCGGGTCACTAAAAGGCGGGTCCTATGTAAAACAATGAAAACTCCCATAGAGACGAGCCCGTCGATGAATATAGGGAATATGACGTAAGAGGCTGTCTTATCGCGCCACGAAGAAAAGACAAATCAACGAAGGGAGATATCAAATGAAAGACGGTGTAGATAAGAGAATTTGTACGGACATAGAGATGGAGTCATTCTCAATCTTGTACTAAACATTTTCACCCCCCCCCGCCCCCTCCTATTTCTCTTTGACTATTTTTTTCTCTTGTCTTTACCTCCCGCTATACCATCAACCCTCCCTCTCTCTCTCTTTCCTCACTCCATCTGTCTTTATCCCGATCGGTTTTTCAGGCCTTTCGCATCCCATCCAGCCATCCATCCAGGCACCCAGGTATTCAGAGCCGACACCCCATCGGCCCTCGCACTCTCCATCGGAGCGTTACTATTCCTCTTTGAAAGTGGAACATCCGCGTTTGTTCCTCAAAAATGAAACTGTCTCATCTACGGGAGCGTATCAATGGAAAAACCATGAGTTTTCCGGTAAACGGTATCAAAAGGAGCGAGCAGACGTCTTTGTTAATCAAAAGTATAAAGGGAACGAGTGAACGACTGATAAACAGGCAGAGAGACAGACTGACGGACGGACGGACTGACGGAACGACTATGAATGAGAATGAGAGATGGGGATGAAAAAAAAAAAAAAAAGACATTCAAAGAGTGAAAGTACGAGTGAAAGGGTGAAAGAGAAAAGTCAAAGAGTTATATCGTGCTTTAAGCGAATCAAAAGCTTTTTCTTTTTTTGTTTGAAAATCAAAAACCGAAGGAGAGAGTGATCAATGTAATTTTTTGGAAATTTCGAAAACCGGCGACAACCAGTCTTGTCGCATCAATCGCGTAACAGTGTTTTCGAGAAAGGGGTTGGAGGGCAGAGATCGAGCGAATCACACAGATCGCGAAAATAATAGTCATTAAGGATTTTTAGGATCTTTAAGCTTTATAAGGCGTGCGCTATACCTTGATCCTATCGGCGATCCAGTCGCTTTCATTGTTCTCGTTCGTATTACGGATATATCGTGGCTAAAGAGCCAAGCAAAAAAAAATCAAATATATTATATATAATTATATATATATATGTATGTATACATCTCGTCATGTTTTTTTACTACTGGCTCTAGACTAATCGAAAGTATCTCGAGCGTCTTTGCGCCCTGCGAGTCAAACGAATTAGGTACGACGACGATTACGATGATAATGAGAGAAGGAAGGGGGAGGGGGGGTACAAAATAATGAAGAACAAAACGGACGTTCGGTAAAAGGTCAACGTGTGAAACGAGTTCGGGTATCGCGCCGTTCGCGATCGCGCTGGATCGTCGCGCGGATCAGCGGCTATATTTTGATATTTTTACCGGAAGCTGCGCCTCCGGTAATTTTGATATTTTTCCTAGAAGCTTTTGAACGAGGTACAACGTTAGTCCGTAAGTGGTGAGGCTCGAGAGGCAATATACAGATATATATATATAGTATATACCTATATGTGTAAGTGTATATCATTTGACTTGGCGGCCAATAGGTCGAACTAGAGCCGATTCGCTTTGCCATCCAGCCCTGATTTTCCTTCGTCTCGACAAAAAGAACGACAGAATGCGATTATATAATATTATTAAAATGAAAGAAAGAAAAAAAAAAGTATTAAAAAAACAAAGAGATACCGATAGCCTTAAGGACACGACGCGAGCGATAGCGTTATTATACAGCGGAGATAACGAGCGACCAGATGAACGAGATGAATTATAAATATATATATATATATAAACATACATACCTACTTATACATATAAATACGTATAGGTACGTCAGAAATTAGTTTTAATCATAAGAAAAGCGCTGAGCGTGCCGTGAGAAACAAGTAACCAAGAACAAAATAAATGATAAAGAAAAAAAAAAAAGAAACCGTGTACATTATTAGTTAGGAGAGAAATTAAAATGTAGGTAATTTTCGTGAAGGCTGAGAAAGAGAATGCGTCGAGAGATTGCATAACAATTATAATAACGTAGTCCAACGAGGTGAGTGGAGTTTCTAGTCTCACTTACCAAGAAATCCATCAAAACAAAAATTAAAGGCTGATCTTATCAATCAGCCGAAAATAACTACACTGGATAAGGATACAGAAGAAGAGACGCAGATAGATTCATATATGGTAATTTTCAAATTCCATATTAAATCTTCCTTCCTCTTCCACCCTCGATTAATCAGCCACCC
>NW_014333091.1:8232-8568 GCF_000341935.2 Cephus cinctus | reverse complement strand
CCCCCATGCATCCAACCATCGAAACGCTAGACTCTCCTCTTACACGTTAACTCTCAGCGTTTCTCCTCGGCTTTCGCGACATTTCAAAAGAAGAGAGCGTCGCGCGACGCCGCGACGCTGCTCGTCCCTGTAAAAAGTGTCTGGAGGCGCCTTAGAAATTAAGGCATAGGCTTAAATAACGTCTACGTGAAGTAAACGCGTAAGGGCTAGCTAATAAGTATTGAAAAGGAAGGCATAGAGTAAATAAGATGAAGACGCAAAGTAGATGACTTAATTGACGTAGGGATGATCGTAGAGAGATAATGAGATTAGGAGCTGGTGAAGGTGTAAGTGGGG
>NW_014333091.1:2826-8156 GCF_000341935.2 Cephus cinctus | reverse complement strand
GGGGGGGGGGGGGCGAAGGAACAATAGCCGAGTGGATGACGTTCGGGATTGAGGAAGCTGATTGAGATTCGATGGAAGTAAGAGCAAAGGAAAAGAAGAAACAGAAAAAATATATATATATACACACACAACTTACGCGAGGTATGTCTAAAGTTGTAAGAGCCAATTATCGTAAGACGCGCGCGCGCGCGCACACGCACACACACTAAACAAGGGTATATATATATATACACATATATAGGTACAGAGATGCAACTCCGTACGGATCTCACGCATGACGGAGGAGACGCGTGTGAGATGCGTGAGACGTGCGTGAGACGTGCGTGACGTACGGATGAATTGATAGATTGTATAGTAGCACACTGATAACACAGCCTATAGATGCAGCCACGCGTTATAGAGGGACACAGAGGGACACACGGAGAAACAGTAGATCTCTAGGGTGGAAGTTAAAGGTACTTCTAGACGTAGTCTAGTCTAGTCTAGCCTATCGGTCACTAGTTTAAAGAGGAGAAATAGCGAGTAAATATATCTGCAGAATGCATTGAGCACCGTCACTACGTGGCTGCTGTCTCCATCATCGCTTTCAATTCGATTCGGCGAATCGAAGCGTGTGTCCGGTCGGATGCGTCGCTGGGTCCTTTGGAAGGAAGATTCTGCCGCGTCGGGACGCCGTCGCGACGCCACTCTGTTAGGCATCGGCAAGTGCGTCGCTTGTGGCGTCATCGAATCATGAGATTCGCCGCTCACCATCCAATCCAGTCTCTCTGTCTTTTTCTTATTTCAATCTCTCTCTCTCTCTCTCTCTCTCTCTCTCTCTCTCTCTCTCTCTCACTTATTTAATATCAATCCTTTATATTTTAACCAGATGCCACCCAATTCCTTGTGCGCCGAAGGAGGCTAACGATCAGTCGATGAGCAATCAAGAATACTCGGCCGGAGGTCCTTTTTCTCACGCTCCCTTATCGCGCCCGATCGAGGCCTTATCGCGTGACAGCTGACAATCAAGAGAAACATACTTTAAAGAATCTTCATTTGTTCGCGCCGAGCAACGGACATTTGCTAATCGTAGACTCCCTTCGTCGTGGCCTCTCTCTCTCTCTCTCTCTCTCTCTCTCTCTCTCTCTCTCTCTCTCTCTCTCTCTCTCTCTCTCTCTCTCTCTCTCTAGTACACACACTCGCATTCCGTATCTCGCTCTCTGTCTCTCTGTTGATGAACCGACCTCTATAGAGAGAAAGGGGGAAGAGAGAGAGAGAGAGAGAAAGTCATAAGCATAACCATGCACTATCGCAGTTACAAAGTATACACGCATACACGCATATTTAACCGAATCGATCCTCTCCTCTCTTCTCCTTCTTCGCCGGGAGAGAATTCACGACGACAACTCCTGGAAGTACTTAACGAGCGGGATAAAGAGAGAGAGAGAGAAAGAAAGAAAGAGAGAGAAAGAGAGAGAGAGAGAGAGAGAGAGAGAGAGAGAGAGAGAGAGAGAGAGAGAGAGAGAGCGAGAGAGAGAGAGAGAGGGAGCTGAGGGTGCGAGGGAGGGATAGAGAATGGGGAACATGAAATATGGAGAATTCGAGTACGTCGTGTGTGACGAATCGCTGTTACTGGAATTTCGAAGTAAAGGCGCGAGTGCCCGATCATTCTGAATTCGATTCCACTTGTCGCTAACGAGATAGGATTGATCGGTATCGCGTACGGAGCAGCAGCCAGGCCAATTATACTTACCAATACAGAGCACCGCAGAAGAATACTTAGATATTAGTGCAAGCAAATAAGGAAACAAGAAAAAAAAACAAGAAAAAAATGTAGGAGCCGTAAGCGTAGACGTACTGAATATAATATAAATATATAAATATATATAAATATATATAAATATATATGTATATTATATATGCATAAGAATAATGATAGAACGTGCGATAGTGCGACCGAGAACGAGAGAGAGAGAGAGAGAGAGAGAGAGAGAATAGTATGCATGTGAGAGCGCACGAGTCAAGAAAGAAGTTAATGCGTATCGAGTATAAGCTTGAACGATCAATCTGACGACATACCATTAATGTTGCTCTATACGCCTATAAAATGGCGCACCTCCGTGACACCCTGTTAAATACCACGAACTATCTGTTAAACGAGCCGTAGCTGATGAGAGCGTGTGTGACATTGTATGCGAGAGAGAGAGAGAGAGAGAGAACCATTGTGAAAGAATGAGCAAAAGTAAAGTATAGATTGGGTGAGAAAAAAGAGTGGGGAAAAAAGAGAGAAAGTTTTGTAAAGATCCAAGTGGACCCCGTGCGATCCAGGGCGACCCGCGAACTCTTTTTCCTCGTGAACGACCGATGCCGCAGTCAGTCGCCTTAACGCCCCTTCGGATATACATACATACCTAAATGCATGTATAAACACCCTTACGTAGTAAGGGTTGGCAGGCACGTATCACTCGGAGACACATACTGCTCCCACGAGAAGA
This sequence comes from Cephus cinctus, assembly GCF_000341935.2. Classification (NCBI taxonomy): domain Eukaryota; kingdom Metazoa; phylum Arthropoda; class Insecta; order Hymenoptera; family Cephidae; genus Cephus; species Cephus cinctus. The sequence goes on along the minus strand of NW_014333091.1, from coordinate 5,682 downwards.
GATCTGGTCCTACGTCATATAACCCCAGCATCCTGGTACCGTCCTGGTCTGCCTTTTACAACCCCCCCCCCCTTTCCCTCCCTTCCCATCAGCTCTCGCGGCAGTACGGTGTGACGCTATACAGATCGTTTCTAATTTTCAAAATCACTGTGCAGCCGGGTGTCTCCTGCCGACCCCGATATAACGGAGACAGATCAATATCGATGCTCGATCGTTCTGTCGCGACGGTGAGGATTCGCTTTTTCTTTGAGAGCTCTTCCTCTAAAGAATTCGTAGAGATCATCCCTCAACGTGGAAACCCACGAGGGATGACTGGAGCTCGAAGGAAGGAGAGCCAAAGAAAGAACATCCGGAACTCCTTAGCATCCTCCGTTCTGAGCTCACCGGGCCAGCTTCTTCTAGCCATGGATTCTCGCTTCGAATCTCTGTCAAAGATCAGCCGCTCTCCTGCCGAAGGAGTCGGGAGTGCCGGAGGTCCGGAGAGCCGGAAGGATCGAACGTAAAAGGACGAAAGCTTGTGTCTCGTAGAAAGAGATAAAGAATCGCGGGATCGAAGGGTTCACGGGGTCACCGTCAGATCTCGTTGCGTATCAGATCTTGTTAGATTCTAACGTAAGAGACCTTTGGTAAGGTAATTGCGAGACGAGGACAGGTGGACGAAAGCGAAGAGTGCGAGAGCGAGAGGAGAACGAAAGGCGGAGGGAACGGAGAACAGTTTGTAGGAAGAGTCAGAAGGATAGAAACAAAACTTGCGAAGCCTGTATGTTAATTTGCAACGTCGCGAAAAAGGGGTACACACATCCACACACGTACACACATGAGACGCGTGGGACGTGCGTGAGTATAAAGTTAAAGAAAAAAAAAAAGAAAAAACATGTATGATATTATATATATATATATATATATACATAATACGACATAAAGTATATTATAAATGATGAGGATTATATATATATAGATATATATGCGGCTATATATATATTATATATATATAAATACTATACAAATAAACAAATTATAAATATGGAAAAATATATAAACAAAAATACAGGATAACGTTTAGACGTAAGTATAAGATACTATTATTATGATGTATGGTTGGTTTATAATGTAAAATATATTATAGAAAATGTATTCTATCGATTTAATTCCTTTTAATCCAACCCCTGTTTACGTAGGCTTGTCAAAGCAGCCGCTTCGGCCACTCAGTCTTTGCCGATTCTCAACGGTGCCCAATTACCCATGGAAATGAAGGTAACGGCCTAAGCCTTCGACCTTTCACCTTCCTCTAGTTCATTAGGCAGCCATATCTGCATTACGTATGTACGCATATATGGGTATGTACGTGCTCGCAATGGTTGGGAGATAATTCGAACGAGGTGATTGTAGTGGGAGTGAAAGGGGGGGGGGGTCACCGGGATTTTCGTGTAAATCCCGTAACGCGAAATGGACACGAGGACATACCCCTAGCGGCGTCTAGTCGGAGTGGCCGGGCGGCCCGAAATCGAAAGTGAACGAGTCGATCGTCGCGATGCTGGATCCAAGAGCTACGTCATGCGACGCCATGCGACGCCGTGCGACGCCATACCCGACCACAGGAGAGCAGAGCCATGTCGTGCCGTGCCGTGCCGTGCCACATCGTTTCGAGAGGGTGAGTACAGAGAGATAGGGGTGAGATACGGAAAAAGGGGTAGCGTAGAGATGGAATGAGGGAAAATGGCTGCGAGGGGAGGGGGGGGGTAGATGGGCAGAGGGGAAGCGCACAGTCCCTGTAGTCACGTAGATAGGTAGACGTGGTAGGAGCTCATATCCATATGTATATAGTGTGTGTGTGGTTACTGCGAAGGTTGATAGGAATGCTCGAGTATAGGTGCTAGGGGATGTAGGTGCGCGTAATTGCGAGATAGGGGTGCGGTACCCAGTTATTTTAGCAGGACTGACGGACACGCCGACATGACAGCCTACGGAGTCCGCGCGTCGGCGTTCAGCGTCGAGCGGCGTGTCCTCGCGTGTGGCCGGACGTCCGCGGACTATAGAGACTGTGGAGACTATGGAGACTATAGAGATCCCTGTGTATAACGCGGCGGTATATAGAGTGGCGCAACGGAGAATAGCGTAGTATAAAGCATAAACTACAATTAGCGGTAATCCGCGTGACACGGGCATGCCACCCTTTACGGATATTACGGCATTAGCCCCCTCTAGCTCTGCGCCTAGTACCCCCTTCGTCATTTTGGGACAGGGTGAACACTGCACTCAAGTATCTAAAGTCAAATGAAACGCATCCCCCGTGAGTCATTGCCTACGTTGTGTGGCACTTTCGTATTTTAGTCTAGATACGTAACTTCACGTTTAGACCTTTTGTTTCGTGACGCTACTCAAACAGCTGATGATCTTCCAGAGCTAGGGGTGATACCGTGAAACGTCATAAGGGCGGCTCCGAGGGAAAACCGGCTTTTTGGGAAGAGTCGGAATTAATCTAAGTGCAATTAGTCCAGTGGGAATTTCGACACGGTCGCCGAGTCAGGAATGGGTGCGGGCGGCGTGCGACCAATGGGAGATCGTCAGTGGCCTCGCCCGGGCATCGCGACGACCGGATGCAGTTCCGTTTAATTTTTATAACGGGTTGCATAATAATAACATCTAAATAATGCCAGGAGCACCAGCGATACGCAATCCGATGTCACTGCCCCATGACTGCCGTACGCGTGTAACAAATTCAATGATAACGGGACGCCCGTGTAATTGTTGTTAATTTATGTTGAATATACATTTGCCTCAGCCGCTGCGTATCATCACAAATAACAACACTGCAATACTGCCGGTTCGACCGTCATTCCCCCCCCCCCCCCCCCC
>NW_014333091.1:0-2763 GCF_000341935.2 Cephus cinctus | reverse complement strand
CATTCCCCCCCCCCCCCCCGGGGCCACAGGGCGAATTTCACGAGGACGGGAATTCCTCACGAATCACGGAAAACGACCATTTTTAACACATCGAGTCACCGAGTGCTTCATGTCCGATCGTGCCCTATCAGGTTTTCCATTTTTCTCCATCGTCGTCCTCCCTTACTCGAAAGACCTAAAGCCTTTGGCTGAACGTAGAGCAAGGGCTGATAAAGAATTATTCTGATGGCGACATTCCCTTCCAAGGACTCAAAGGTCCACTCGGGACTCGAGATCTTTCATGGTATTTTCCTTCGGGCAAGTAAAATAAGGGAGGATTTGATCGATCAACCGTCCTTCCTGAATACACTCCATGTAAATTGCAACCTTTTAGAACGTACAATAATAGCGACTCTTTTGCCAGCTGGCAGAGAATTCTTAAAGAGTCCAGTCGTCTAAGATATAAATCCAGACGGTCCCTATTCGCGTACCGGCCCGTTCACTGGATCGTATAAAGCGGAAAGCTCTATGAGCTCGAGCATGCAACCAGAGAAATACAGCCCTGAATAGTATTCATGCTGCACGTTGCTGGATACTCAGAGTAGTGAGCAATACTGAGCAGTAGCGAGCACTAGCGAACGATAGAACGCTGCTGAAACCGTCAGGCCTCGACCGCAAATGAGAATAGTGGAGCGAACGCTACTGGCTCCACGCTTCCCTGGTGACCGATGAGGCCAATTCTGTCAACCGCTCTGACTTTATTCTGAAACTGTTGCTTTAACTTTTCTATTAATTGAAACAGAGAAACTCGGAGCTCGAGCGAGCATCGAACACCAAGTCACCCTCGAACTAGCATGGACTCTAATGTCAATTAAGTTAAAACATTTCCAACTGCGGACTCGCATTACGGTTCGCATAATATCAAGCGGGCGACCGTCTTGCGGACGAAGACGAATGCTGAAGATATAAAATGAGTATCCTGAGAACCGCACATCTAGTGGGTCTGATGGGATCCTTGGGAAATGGGAAGCCACACAACTCCTGACCTCTTCTTCCCCTGTACACGCTCTCTGTTTGTAATGGAAGTATGATTGTCGTTATCATCAATTCGAATCCCACAGAAGAACTGATTGAAATCAAGACGTACGCTATTTAAAAAGTAACTCTGACATAAGGATCGTTGACACTGGACGAATTAGGTAGCTTGTGCGCATAAAGAAACGACAGACTTTACATAGCACTTTTATATTACTACGCTTACTCCAAATAGTAAGCGATCAAAAGTAGGCACAGTTTACTTACTTCTTCACTTCTTCATTTCTATCTTTATTTTTTTCTTCTCGTTTCGCTTTTTTCCCTCTCACTTTTCATTGTATTTGTCTTACTTTTCCTATTTCCTTTGTCGGGTCGAGCATATTAATTCGAGTAGTCATATAAGGGTAGTCACCCTGTTAGTGCAGCTAGACTTAAGACCATGGTGTCGGGGGTTGCCCTTCCGCCTCATCCGCTGAGCTTGCTCAGTGTTTGGTGGCCCAAGTTGTGGCCGCAACAGGACCTTATGGGTCTCCCGCGGGGGCCTTGAGCCCCCTTAGGGTATCTACGGCCATGGTCTTTCGTATAGTGAATCTAGCCAGGTGTCTAGCTCTCGCGTATTTAGTATCATTTGTTCGCTTTGCTAAAAACGCTCCAACATGTCGTTGACCCTTGGGCACTTGTGTGGGTAGAGACGATCCTATTTGTCCGTGGGGAGGTCGGAGGGGTAGTCCGTTGACTTTGGGTAAAGTCCTATTTGTGCTTGTGCTTGGGGGTCACTTCACTTGGGGTAGGTGCGGGTGCTATTGGGCACCCGCTAGTATAAAGTCACCCTCTGTCGGAGACATTTTGCGCGTGGATCGATGGCTAACGGGGCCCGCCGCCGGCGGCGGGCGTGGTTCCTTACGTCTAACCCACTGGGCTTTTGCCCGTGGGAAGGGACGGAGGTTGTAGCGTTAAATATCGTCCTTCGGGATGTCCCGGCGTGCCCGCAAGGGTATCGCTGGGTGCTACGCCCGCGGTCTTTCGTTGCGGTGAATCTTGACTAGGGGTAGACCTTTCGCGTTTAACTTGTCCCTTTTGCGTTTAACTCATCTTAGCTTCTTCGCGTTTAACTTCACCTTACCCCCTTGTGCGTTTTTCTTGCCCCTCGACCCGACTTCCTTCCCTTCCTGAGGTTTTTCCCCCCTAGTCCTGTGCGCGAAAGCCGCAGAACTCGGGGGTTTTCCTCAAAAAAAACAACAAAAAAACACGGTCCCCTATGGGGCCTCGGAGGGGTCGTAGCTCCCTTCAGGAGAGGCAGGACCTCACGGAAATGGGCGGGGTGGGGCCCATTTCTCTTCCTTATACTTCCTACCTTTCCTACTTTTGCACTGTTCTTTTATCTCGCTCCTCCAGAATAATCTGGTCTTCGTGCTGTAATGAGCCAAATGTTAATAGTAGTGACATCCATAGGATAATAGCGAAAGATAGTCCTGCTAGAGTTTATATTTCTTAAAATTTGTCCTGTTGCTGCCTGGTGTCGTCCCATTCTCTCAAGGACTTCAAATACGAGCGGACGTCACCAAGCAGCACAGCAAGTCATACCTAAGGTAACAGGCAAAATTCTTAAAAATTCTTAAAAATCTAATTGATTTTCATGTATATTTTTCTTCATCACTAAATGCAGGGTGTCATACAAAGATAGAAAGGGTTTTTATTTTAACCACTATATGGAATTATTGACGGGACTGCTACATAGAAGTAAAAGGA
>NW_014333090.1:423-1828 GCF_000341935.2 Cephus cinctus | reverse complement strand
AATCTGAAAGTACGCTTGGCTCAAGTCGAGAGTGGAGATATACTTGGCATCCCTCAACTTATCCAAGATGGCTGCCATGTACGGGAGGGGATACGCATCCTTCGTGAGTAGATACACACCACTTATGGGAGTCATAACAAACCCCCACCACGGTCCCTATGAGTCATAGAGCGCATCGCGCTGTGCCCCCCTGCACTGCACTATGGCGCCACCCCCTCATCTATGCGACCAGCTCTCCCCTCCACCTGCGACACACTTGTGCACCACGCGGTCCTAAGGCCCGAAACCACCCAGCAACAGCGTCGTATGTCCCCCAGGGGGCGTATCACGGTCGGTAATTATGCAGTGACCGCCGGTCGGTAATTTTTAATTATCCTAAGGAGGTAAGCGTCCCATGGTGAAGTAGAACACAGTGTTTTTGTAAGAATCGCTATATATATATTATAAAGCTGTCTGGTGTGATATATTTTCGCTCATTAGCCTGAGCCCTGTATAGAGGAATACGCTTAATGTTTTATTGCCCATCGCCCGTTACCATTATTGACAAGATATAGGGAGATGGAGGTGAAGGAAACAAAAAAAGAACAAAAGACGATGATGATGGAGTACGCTAATGGTAAAGCATGTAGTTTTAAACCAAAAAGTGTACGGTTAATATATGGTTTATTTTTTAAAAAAAAAGCTATAACGTCGGACGACAGCGAAGACGACGACGACCAGGAAGATGTCAACGATCGCTCCACCGCTTCCAGCGATTCCAGTGAGCACAACCCAGGTAATAATGATAAAGTATAGAAGCGGCTCAAAATGTATTTGTGTGAAAATAAAAAGTAAAAATTGTAGGCTCTTTCGATGCGGCTATGCCCAGCGATAGTCGCGAGCCTATTGTACAGGGTGACCTGCTACCGCTGCAGGATCAGGACAATGCTGAAGAACCGATACTATGGGTTCTTAGGAACGGGGTGTACGTAGAGGCGGATGCCGACGAGGCTGCTGAAGTATTAGCACTACGCGGTCCTAAGGCCCGAAACCACCCAGCAACAGCGTCGTATGTCCCCCAGGGGGCGTATCACGGTCGGTAATTATGCAGTGACCGCCGGTCGGTAATTTTTAATTATCCTAAGGAGGTAAGCGTCCCATGGTGAAGTAGAACACAGTGTTTTTGTAAGAATCGCTATATATATATTATAAAGCTGTCTGGTGTGATATATTTTCGCTCATTAGCCTGAGCCCTGTATAGAGGAATACGCTTAATGTTTTATTGCCCATCGCCCGTTACCATTATTGACAAGATATAGGGAGATGGAGGTGAAGGAAACAAAAAAAGAACAAAAGACGATGATGATGGAGTACGCTAATGGTAAAGCATGTAGTTTTAAACCAAAAAGTGTACGGTTAATATATG
>NW_014333090.1:0-194 GCF_000341935.2 Cephus cinctus | reverse complement strand
CCAGCGATAGTCGCGAGCCTATTGTACAGGGTGACCTGCTACCGCTGCAGGATCAGGACAATGCTGAAGAACCGATACTATGGGTTCTTAGGAACGGGGTGTACGTAGAGGCGGATGCCGACGAGGCTGCTGAAGTATTAGCACTACGCGGTCCTAAGGCCCGAAACCACCCAGCAACAGCGTCGTATGTCCCC
>NW_014333089.1:64944-65641 GCF_000341935.2 Cephus cinctus | reverse complement strand
TAAACCTTCATACCTTAGCACTGAATTGAAGTGGCGGTACGAACCGATAACGCTTACATTCTTTTTAACTGGATGAAAAGCTGCGGTCATGGACCAGAGGAAACAGTACGGATCGTTGTTTCTAATGTTCACGACTGCTTTCTTACTTTGCACGTTCTTCGGTAATTCGATGAAAGTAGATAGACCACCGTGTATCGTAAGAGTAACGTTTCTCAAAATTTTATTCAAAAGTCTAATATTTTCAATGCCAAATTTCATCCATTTTTCAATTTCTTCAAAAGTTTATATGCTTCTTCCAAGAAATCGATACGCATTTTCTAGAATATTCAGTTACAAGTAACGACGCAACTACATCATAAAATTAGTTTGCAACGAAAATCCTTTGAGGCAGCATCTGTGAAACTTAACCTAAAAATGGGACATTCGCATGGGAGAGAAGGAGAACGAGAACGAGCCATGAGGGCGAGAGAACAGTTTCGACGAGATCGGTACCGCGAATGGGTACGGAGCGCGGATTTACCTGAAAGACGCGACCGTATCACTTTCGATAACAACAACACATTATTCGGAATAAATGAAAATTCTGCACGACCAAATCGTGATAACGCCGCGGGAGACTCTTCTGGCAATACAACCTCGAATCAAGGTCAAACAGGAAGATCTGAAAGAGGAAATCGAGCAACCAGATAACAAGTCA
>NW_014333089.1:37627-64268 GCF_000341935.2 Cephus cinctus | reverse complement strand
GCGCTATGAAGTTAGGGACAAAAGTTCTGGAAAAATTCCTGGAGGATTGCATCAGTGATGCTGCGCAATTCTGCGAGATAACGTTCGAGGTCAAACGGACTGAGGGCTGACGTCCGAAACCTGCACGCACGTGTACGGGTCCGTCGAAGCTTCTGGAAGGCTTACCGGGATTGGGGGCAAGGGGCTGTCTCAAAACGTCGAGCGAGAGGACCGCCGGCTCTGGGAGCGAACCTTCCCGACTTAGCACGGACACGAACCGTCGAAGCTTCCAGAATGTTCTAGAAGGTTCTAGAATGTTCTAGAAGGTTCTCGATCGTGCGTAATTCCCGGAATCGAGCGCAAAATTCCCGGAATGTGACGCAAAATTCCCGGAATCGAGCGAAAATTCTTGGAATCGAGGGGTCTTCGTGACGTCACTTCCGGAAATCGTAGAGCTCACGACGGCAACTTAGCACGGACACCCACCTTCGAAGGCTCTGGAGTGTCGGTATATGTCGGTTACAGGTCTCCTGGTCCAGAACCCCTCAACTTATACTACTAATAACAAACGCGGTGCCGCAACGGGAGGGTTTTAAACAGGTTGGTGAGAAGGGCGGTCGGCGAAGGAGGAATACGCTAGTGGGCAAGTGGACAGGAGGGACAGGAGGACTTACCGGCACTACATAACTTCTCGAAAACAATAATTTAGGCGCCAGCTTTAGGTAACAGTGTAATATCGTCGAGTGACCTACAAAGGTTCTCGAATGTTTACTTGATTCGAAACAATGGTACAGCTAGCTGGAGGGGGGGGGGGAACGTTTTCTCAGGGAGAAAGATTCCGGAACGCAATGGCTACTAACTAAGTTACCTCGGATTTACCATACTCAAAAAACGAACGAGGGAGAAGAGGGTAAATGAAACGGACGCAAAATACTAAAGATTACAACGTACGCAATGTACCACTCGGCTTCGAAAATGGTTCGGCAGAAGGCCGGTCTGAACTCCACAACGCTAAACTCAAAATGCCGGTTTATGTGGGGACGGCTCGCAATAATCATTAACATCGGCTCGCATAATCAGCAAAATAAAAAAAGGGATTGACAAATATATAAAAGGTTGCAAGGACAAAGAGGGTACGGGAGAAAAAGGGCAAAAGGAACGCAATCACTCAAAAGTACTCACGTAAAGCAATCCGCAACAATAATCCGAACGCAACTCAAATCACTCTCACTCAAATCGCTAAATTCGAAATCGCAATCCACTCTACTCGCAACTTGGTTCGAAGTCACAACGTTTGGTAGGTTTCCGGTGATGGTCCTCAATGGCTTCGAGCCAGTGCACTAGGGCAATGGGGATGGGGAGGGAAGGGTGGAAGGGTGGGGGAGGGGTCTTACGCTAATAACAATTGTACTAAAACACTAAAATAAGCAATAAACAACGCTCAAGGTGAGTGGTAACCTCGAGCCAGGAGGCAGGGAGCAGTCTGTAGTAACATTTTTGTTACGTGATATTAGAAAATGTAGCGCGCTTTCTCTTAACATTAAGACCTTGCAGACTAAAATGCATTCAGCCATTTCCAAGTTATTGAGAAGTGAATTTATTAAACAATCTTCGGTTGCAGCGCCGTCAGAGCATTGAGGGTTCACGCGTTTAATTTCGCAACCGAAGACTGTTCAATAAATTCACTTCTCCATAACTTAGAAATGGCTGGAGGGATTTTAGTCAGCAAAGTCTCAAAATATTGAGGAAAAAACGCGGTACATTTTCTTATTCCAACAGAAAACGATGATCATTAAAAAATAATGTAACGTGGTGTATCTCGAAATCAACTTTTGTCTGTAAGTTTTTCCCGTATCTTCAATAGTAACGGAAATAACCGAGGTGTGCACTTTTGGTGAAATACCCTGTATATTAAGAAGTATATTAGCCAGTATCGAGAAAGCGACATCTATAATCTTGGCAAAATTTTTTGCAATGTATTAAAATTACCAACATACACGTAATTTGACAGGGCAGTTTGTGCATGTCACAACAGACATGGGAAATGGGCAAAAAACAAAGCTACACTGTGAAGTCCGTAAGGCAACCTAACATTTGCGTCGAGCGTGGACTGAACTTAGCATTAATAATGTGTATTAATTCCCTTCGGGGTTTATATTTTGTATTTTGCAGGAGTAGTTGGTCCCATAAGGGAACTGATACGAAAATTAACACGCTATAGCGCCCATGAAACACCAACGACAGCCCTAACTATAGCAAAGAGACCCAGTGAATGCGCACCACGGCACTGGCGTGACGTACCCAGCGAGAGGAGCGACAACACGACCGCAGAGCACCACTGGAGAAGGCCGCCTAAACTGCAACACGCTGAGAGATTCCTGAAAATCCTGGATACATCAGGGGGTTGCAGTAATGGCCTGGAGCCACGCAACAAGGGATAGGGTGCGGATGTGATTCCCGCCCTATTAAAAATTACTACAACCGCCCAGAAGAAGAGAAGCTACTAGGATCTATTTTTCTAGAATCGAAGAGAATAATTGAAGATCGAGGGCAAATTGGGCTGCGTAGGGGATAACGTAAACTTGATTGAGCCCAAGGATAATATTTCTCCACGCCACTAGGGCACGTTAGCGTGCGAGCGTTCTGTTAGTGTCACTTGCGGTGTAGCCGAGTTAAACTACGGTACGTGTGCCAAAAGTGAGAGTTGAAAGATAGAGTGAGTAAGAAAAAAGAAAGAGATGGATCGAGAGGAATTAAGGGATTTAGAGAGAGCGATTCGGGGTGAGTGACGTTGTCGAGTCATATTAATTTTGTAATTGATCGAGATTAACAGGATCATAGATTTAGTTGCTGGATTTTTGATCCAGACAGCACGCATCGCCTTTCGCTTGCACAATCGTTGAGATCCGATGTTTGCTAATACGGTGACGATTAGGAGTGTCCGTTATCTTGCATCAAAGTTTCGTTTATAGTTTTTGTTGATAATTAGTGAAGCATATCAAAAGAAATTGCATGCAAAACTTTCTTGTTCAGTCCACGCTACGCGTGATCGTTTCAATCGTGTATTGAGTAATGTAAAGGCCGCGTAGTGGTACTTTTTCCCGGTGTTAATTCATAAATGATAGGAAGGTAGCTAGGAGATTGCGTATTTACTGACTGATATTGTCAGTAGTTAAATGGGTCTCCGGAAGTGATTCCGGCATCGATATTATTCGTGACGGGATAGACTGAACATGCTTAACAATACTCAAAAGATCTAGATTCCTAGCGGGTAATCTGCGGGATCTCTATACTAGTTGTCCTGACGGGAGGTCAAGTACAGTTATTGTTACGAAGTGCGAAGTTGTAAATATTGTGAATTTAAATATTACTGTCGTAGATTTGTATTAGACGATTCCGATCCGTTCAGTTCATTTAATTATTATTATTAAATTCGTGTACGGAATTATCTTTTTCGTTTATTTAACTTTTAAGAAACCATTGGTTCCTACGTGATTGATTGTTTGAATTAACAATCTCCTGTATTTCCTACAGAACTGTTGTTCTAGTTTATTATTACTATATCTACGACTTCTAAATTGTTATGGAATCGTTGTTCTATTTACTTTCGTTTTATAAATTATTTTGGAGCCGTTGTTCATTATCGCATTCTGTTCTTAAACATTAGATTATTATTATATTCATTTGATTTTTCTTATTATTAATAAATCGAGCCCGTCTGTGGGTTTCGTCCTGTTAAACAAAGCCTCTAGTCCTTTTATATCGTCTTTGTGTTATTAAGAAATTCAGATATTTAGTTATTGTCTCCCAGATCCAGGACGCCACCGTACAAGAACTGGCCAGGATGTCCTTTGGAGATAGCGGTGTAACTCTGCTTATGCCTGACGCTCAGTAATTTTGTCTTTTCATCATTATTTCAGTTGGTGCCATTTATTTGTGCGTCATTATAAAACGTGTCGTCATAATATACAGGGTGTTCCGAAATTACTTGACCAACGGGGTATGGCGGTGTTCGGGAGACACCACTGACTACGGAAATGACCTTCCTTTTCTCCAGAAGGTCATAGTTTTTAAATGGGAGCAGGTTAAAGTTGACCAATCAAAGCGAGGTGTCAAAAGAAACGTTTGGTACCTACGAACTCTGAGTTTTCTTCCTTCGCTTTTGTTTCTCGGTGGCTTTGAGCAGGATGACGTCAGCCGAAGACACGCCTATTGGATGTCACTCGTTGAGATCAGAGGTTCCCAGTTGAACAGTCAAGCACTAACTGAAAACTGCAATATCTTATGATAATGTCATTTGATTTACACGGATATCTCTGTGATGTCTTACGTAGGTTATCCTGATCTCGCTTTTCTTCCATTGATCTCCAGCGATTCGTGCTACATCCGATGGAGGATTGCGGCTGCGAGGAGTTATTCAACTTCCACGTGTAATTCAACGGGAGATAGATTTCGGATGTACCTACTACGAGAGATCTCTATTATATCTTACAGGGAATATAAACTCTTCAGGAATATGCTTTATAAATTATGAAAAATCGTCAATTGCATTAGAATTTTATTGCGATTCGTGAATGGGATGTAGCACGAATCGCTGGAGATCAATGGAAGAAAAGCGAAATCAGGATAACTTACGTAAGACGTCACAGAGATATCTGTTTAAGTCAAATGGCATTATCATAGAACTTTGTAGTTTAAAGAAAACTCAGAGTTCGTAGGTGCCTTCGTTTCTCTTGACGCCTCCCTCTGATTGGTCAACTTTGACCTGCTCTCATTTAAAAACTATGACCTTCCGGAGAAAAGGAAGGTCATTTTCGTGATCAGTGGTGCCTCCCGAACATCGCCATACCCCGTTGGTCAGGTAATTTCGGAACACCCTGTATAGGTGGAAATTTGTACAATTACAGCCCGTAGCTGACGCGTCCAATAACAACATATGTATATCTTCGCCAAGCGGAATGGCGAGATTCCCATACTGTTTCTGGGGATCACCAATATACTTCCCAATCTTCCAGTCTTTCCATCGGTTCCTGGCAAACGTATCACGGGAGGTGAGTATCTTTACTTTCGCAGCCTGGAGCAGCACAACATGGGATACAGGGTGGATATGATTCGCGCCTTACGAAGATATACTGTTATCTTCATTAAAAGCGCTGAATGCACAGCACTACCTCTCCAGATTTAGGGGAAAAACTTCTGAACATTACAGACAACTTCATCGTATTTGAAGACAGCGCAAATTTGATTGGGCTTTGGGCTAATATTCCTACTCACTAGGTCATGTTAGCGGGCGATCGTTCGGGTAGCGTCACTTGCGGTGTATCCGAACGTTAGAACGGTGCCAAAAGTATAGTGTGTGCAAATTTGGTGTTTGCGAGACAATGAAAGAATAATTGGATAAATATCTTTATCTGGCGCTCTGGGATACAAATCCCCTAAGAGCACCGATCCTTGGTATACAGTAACATAATTTCTTACAATAATTTGTAGGTAAAAGTTTAGCGTGATTGTAAGTATACATTCAAAATTTACAGAATAATTGCTCAGCTTAACAAGTAAGTTTGACAGCGAAGAAATGGGAAAAGGATAAAGGCAACAAGAAGAACGGTAGTGTACGTGTAAATTTCACAATTTAGTTATCTATAACCATTTGAAAGCTGATTTGCTTATTTAGGAGGCACAGGTAGAATCTTGATTTAAAAGAGAAGATGGTTGAGGCAGATCTTACTGTACTAGGTAGGAAGTTCCAAAGAAGTATTGCTGAGAGGTGAAAAGATTTTTTTATAGATTTCTAATCTACATTTAGGTATGATCATATCATCAAATTTGAGTCATGTATTTCTTGTTCCGCGAATGGTAACGAGACTGGAAAGATAGTGTAACGTTCCGTTCTTATACCCCTCTATCCTCTATCCTTTCTCCTTCCTAATCATCCTTCTCGATGATGGATACGTAACCTCACATAAGAGTGCATAGCGCACTGTGGATGTGCATAATAGTATCTAAGAAAACTCCTCACATCCTAGAATTCCTCAAAACTCATATCGACCTTTCACAGCGACGTCAATAAAGGAAAGGGAAAATAGGACTTTTTAATTACTAATATTGCACAATTCCCTTAAAATTAGTCATAGCGACAGTCAGGAGGAAATAATATTAGAAAGTATTACCTTTAATATTCTAAGAATCCAAAGTCTAGTCGAGCAACTGGAGTCAAAACAAGCAAATGCCTAGGCGCTATCAGCTGGCAAGCGCTAAACACACAAGAAATGACAGTAAGCCGGTAGTTGAAAAAACCGGTAATCCAATTACTTCAATTAATTAGTTAAATCAATCGATAAATCAAAATATCAAAAAGCGACGTTAACACCTTGGGAAAATAAAAATCGTTATCCCCACCAAAATTAACGTATTCCTCTCGCAAATATAAGCAGCGGCTTCCTCGATAAGAGATCACTCTGTACTTGACTCCGTTCTACGATACCGACTCCGACTAGACTCATGTACACCTAAAGCCGACAAGCAGCTGTAAAATTGTGAAAAGTATAATTATCAAGAAGCAAGTAGGAAAGCTATCCTTTACTCCAGAGCGAACCAGTGAACAATATTGTACTGCAAACTGTGGGAACTCATCCTGGGCAATTATTGGCCTTGGAGAGCATTGTGTCTCAACCCAGTATCAGAAAATTTCCTATCCTTGCAGATATCCTGTAGCAAAGTCATTGTGCCGGCGCTGTCAGGAATCGACCAAAAATCCACCCGACGGCAACCCACTTTAAAAAGCTCAGTTCCCAACATCATTGTGATAAGTAGCTGTCTGAGCTCTCCATTGTTCTTACCAGGCCTAAGGAATCATTATGATACCCCCTAGTGTCAGGAAGGACATCTCAAATACCTCTGCAGTCTCCTACAGTGAAATTACTGTAATAGAACTTTTAGGAGTGCAGATCCACCTAAAACAGGACTCAGCTCCCAGTGGCATTGTGATTACTAGCTGTCTGAGTCCAACCCATCCTCAAGGTAAGAGATTCGGAAAACGGGGGTCATTGTGATCATCTGTGGGTACCGAATCATTATCATCCCCATCATCAACTGGACTATAGTCTTCGGACGCATCGTGCAGTCTGCTGTATTTTAACTCCAGCTATCTTTTTCCTACGCCTAGAAGCTAGTATCAAGAAGGGACACACAAACACACTTTATGTCGTCTACGGTACGATAATATAACTGGAAACAATTATAAGAATGCGTGTGTGTGTGAGAATGGAATAGAATTTTAAGGACCTTTTAGAGTGTAATTTATAGGACAATATAGCACAACTCTTTGATTTTAAAACTCAAGTGTAACGTTCCTTCAAAAGATGCCTCCCCAGTGCACAAACCTTGTAAAAAGCCTCATGATTCCCAATTTTATAAGATCACGAAACATCTCAATAGTTAGGGCGCTTGATATGAAGGAAATTGTAAATAAGAGACCCTAAGATATATTATCGCCGTGATGTGTTTCACACTTTACCACTGTATATGAGGCGAATTGCTGTGTTAAGGGCTCTTCGAAGCTTTTGTTCTTGGTCACCTGTCAGATTACACGTGACTAAGCAGCAGTAATCTATTACAGATTGAACAAGCGCTGATACTAGCTTGCTACAGATGTATCATTAATAAACTCGGTCGAGTCTTGCGCCAAATACAGACAACCCGCCGTACAGGGTACGGCCCGCCGAGACTCTCCTCGAAGCACCTCTTGTACACTGAACGGCATTATTGGCGTCCCAAAGAGTGTGGGGCAGCCAGCAGCCTAGAAGCAAGCCAAGCCGAAGCGTAGAAGCCTTTTCCCCTCGCTCGCGACACCATTTATATCATGAGTCGGAGGAGTCCCGTACAAAAGCGTCTTCCTCGCTCCTACAGAAGGTTTCCTGTACGACCCTCTCACTCATTGTTAGTAATGGCTCTCCGAGTTTCTCTAGCGCGTATAGAAACGTCTGGCTCACGCGCATTCCTACCTGCGCATAAGAGCGTTTCGCTCAAACCAATGGACTCTCTCGTTTCCACCAATACCTCAGCCACCGGCAAGGAGGTTGCGCCGAAAGAACTGAGAGTCCAAGCGAGACGCTCTTATCGGCGAAGTGCAAGCACGTGAGCAAGACATTCTTATACGCGCTACTGGGACTTGCTGCTGCCACCTTGCTGGCCACCCCACTCTTGTTCCGACTCATAGTTTGTTTGGTGCAACGTCCTTGACGGTGGCTAAGAATTGGTGGAAGCCAGAGAGCCCATTGATTAGAGTGAGATGCTCTTATACGCAGAGAGCGAGTGCGTGAGCCAGACGCTTCTATACGCGCTAGAGAAACGCGGAGAGCCACCACTAACAATGAGTGAGAGGTTCGTATAGAAAACTTTCTGTAGGAGCGAGGAAGACGCTCTTGTACGGGACTCCTCTGACTCCTGACATAAATGGTGTCCCGAGCGAGGGGAAAAGGCTACCCCCTCTACGCTTCGGCTTGGCTTGCTTCTAGGCTGCTGGCCGCCCCACTCTCGCTTTGCTACTGTTCCCCTAACTTCTCTCTGGGACGCCATTAATGCCGCTCAGTGTACTTGTGTTTAGAATAGAATATCTTATAAACCGCTATTTATGAGAAAAAATTATTGATACATTCACTATAGGAATCGAGAATTCTGAATTAATTGCCATCAAAATCGATGAGATTTATATACGAGATCAGGGCGTATTGAGATGGCGAGCGAGATGATTTTATTTCAGGTCCGTTAGGGCATTAATAATATGATTTCAATACTTTTTGTTAGAGGAGTTCACAGCACTCCTGTACTTGGTGTAGTTTTTTACACGTAAGTGTTGTTTTAGGGGATACATTTTTCTACAGGTATTTCTTGTATGGCTATTCCATGAAAAATTAGAAGTAATAATGATACCGACGATTTTGCTTTCCCGTTCATAAGAAATTTCGGTTTAGTTTACAACTTCCAGGAAATGATCAAACTGAATTTGATTTAGGTACGAAGCAGTTCCAAAGATAGTAGATTTAGTTTTATCAGAATTTAGGTGCAGTCCATTTCCCGTTGTCCATAACCTGATTCTATAAATGCCAGAGTTTATTCTTTGCATCCTGTTGGAAGTTACGATCGCGGATAGATAAATCAGATCTCGGGTTTCGAGGCCCGATAAAGCAGATTAGGAACCTATCCACATTTCCTGACAAAAATACACATTGCCTGCCGAGCTGCGTATGTGGCGTTGTTGTCACGTTCTTCCTTTTTTCACTCGCTAAGAATCAACCTTTATAATTGCAATCCTGCTTACATAAATAAAATATTTAGTTTGTTCAAATGCATAAAGAGTGTGTGGTGCTGTGGATACATTATTTTCTTGTCAGACCCAAAACAACCTCTTTGAAGAAGAATAATCAATAACATATTCCCTTGCAAAAGTCATGAGGATCACAAGAATAGTATATCTGAAGATCATCAGCAAAATAAACTTGCAATTTTGAAGATTAGAATAAAAATCAGTTGAATAGAGTATGAAGAGAGGGGTCAGAGGGGTGGGAGGGGAAGAGTTAGGTACTATGAAGGATGAATGACGCTTTGAGTCCTGAACTTTTGTAACTGATTGAGATACACGAGGCCGTAAGTTAGACTCCTAGATTTCCGATCTAGACAGTACGTATCGCCTTACGTTTGCACGATCGATTGACTGGATATGATGTTTGCTATTGCATGTAATATCCTTGTGCATGATGTTCCTAATCAGTCCACGCTGTCCGTAATCGTTTTGATCGCGTCTCGGGTAATGTAAGGGTACCGCAGAAATATAATTTTTCTATGCGATAGATTCGAGTACATTCGGAGGGAGGCTAGGGGATTGTATATTTGTCGGCCAATAGGTTCGGGGACGTATAAATTCCTGGAACTGACTCCTGTACAGAGTCTAGTCGGAAACCAATAGATTACACATATTTCAAGTATCATAAGACAGAAAGATCTAGATTTTCAGCGCGGAATTTGTGAGATTTTTATATTAGGCCTCTCGACAATAAGTCAAAGCCAGTTCGTGTTGCTAAGCCAAGTATTGTAAATATTGATAGGATGACAAGCAGGGCATTAGATCACTTGTTAGCTGGCTTAGTAAACACAGTAATCCTTTAAAATTTATTGCGTAAATTGCGTTGTGTTCCTGAAACAGTCCGGAATTCTGTACGTTATCTGTAGATTTCTGTTATAAGGACTTGATTTTATAATTTATCTTATATCTTGCTATATTCATTCGTTTATTTGGTATTATTGGTTATTATTTAGATTATAATACGGGACCGTTGTTCCCATTTAATTTTTTAATTGCGATACGTTCAAGCAGCTAACTTTTGCCTTACACGACTATACCTCCCACTACGCTGCTATGACCCACAGGAATCCTTCATTCTGATTGGTACACCTTAAATGCTTCTCATTTAAAAACTATTGCGAATTTTAAAAAACGCTTTGCGGGAGAGTACTCGGGGGGCCTCTAGCTATCGTCCATTTTCCGGTGTAAAAGTAGTTCTGGCTAGATGATTTTATATACAAATAGAATTGATATATAAATTATGTATTGACTCTACGAAAAATATGCATAATATATATATTTTTAAAAAACAATTATATCAATATACGCGAAAAACCTATACTTCTTCGACTACATCAACTGACCCTACATCAATATACAATAGATAAAGGAAAGTTGCGGAAGTTGCTCGATTAACTGACTATGACGTTTTCTCTATTACACAATACATGGAAAAATCTGGCACCGTATTACAATATAACTTAAACCCAAACCTAAACCTAAACGGCACACGAATGTATAAATGGCTGTGTCGTGATTTTTATCGGACTATATGGATATCTCCGTAATTTCTCCGGTGTGTCATAGACACATTTCTTGTACTGCATTGTACACAAGCATAATTAACCTTCGAATCCATTGAATTACTGTACTTCAACTTATATAATTTAGGATTTAAAACATTTAACTTTTGTAAAAATGCAAATGGTAATATTCTTTATCTATGTTTTTCATCAAGCTCTAGGACTTAGGTAGAAACTGTCGTAGCCTCCTTGTTGAAGATTGGTCCACCGCATTCTGCCTTATGTATTCTGATATCTTGTACCACGCATATTTCCAATGTATCTCATGAGAATTACTTGCATACAAATTTTTTAATTTAGATTTTAATAACATTAACTATGAGGTATTAATGAATCAATGTCAATGATTTTACGGGAAAGAGAACTATACAACTGGGCTACAACAAAGGTTTGACTTTATTATTAATAACATTTTGATAAAAAATGTTTCCATTAAGCACGTTAAAATTGATAGTTTTCCACTTTGGTTGTCTAATATATATCTCTTTCCAAAGATTAAAATACTTTTGGTCATACATTAATGTAAGAATGAACTCTAAAAGCTATCCAATTAATATTTAACTAAATGATAAAATAGTTGATGATATTGCTCAAACTCCTGACTTATTTACGAAATATTTCTCCAGTGTTTACCCAAATTCATCTTATTCCTCAACGCACTGTAATTGTAACACAGATCCTTATTCATCTAAATTTGTATTAAGTACAGATGATATTATCCAAGCGGTAAAGGAGTTAAAGTGGAGTAAGAGCATTAATAATGACGGAACTCCTGCAATTTTCATTAAAAATGTTCTATTAATCTCATACAGCCTCTATTCCTGTTATTTTCACAATCGTTAAAGAAAAACCAGTCTCACTGCTCTTGCAAGTTCAGTTATATAACTCAGGCCTTTAAATGTGAAAAAAATAATTATATTACTAATTATTGATCTATTACCATTATTAACGCAATCCCTAAATTATTAGATAACATCATAGCTAAAAAAGTTTTCTGCTCTTTTGAGCAACATATTTCACCATCACAGCATGGTGTTTTAAATAGATGTTCGACTGTGACTAACCTAAAAATCTTTACCAATCTTTACCTCTTACAGATAAATCGGTTAATGATCTAAAAAATAATGGTCAAACAAATGTGATATATGCAGACTTCCAGAAGGCATTTGATTTGGTTAATCACAATACTCTTATTTATAATTTATATAGGTACCACCAGTTACTAGCGAATATAATAAAATGGGTGAGGGATTATTTGTCAATGAGAAAATGCTATATGAAAGTTACAGAATTCTATGCGAATTCTGGAGTACCCCAAGGGACTCAACCGGGGCCAATATTGTTTGCTCTTTTCATTAGTGACCTTTCTGAAGTTATCAGGCAGTCAAAGCCCTTGCTTTATGCTGACGATATGAAAATCATGTTAAAATGTGAAAGTATTGATAATAGTATAAAATTACAAAGTGATTTAGATAGAGTCGTTGAATGGTGTAAAGTAAACTTGATATACATTAATGTTAAGAAATGCAATGTAGTCTTATTCTGCAGATCTTTGGGCGCTCTAGTTATGAATACAAAATTGACATTGTAATGATTAATCAAGTTCTTTTAGTGAAAAATTTAACAGTTATATTTGACTCCAAACTTAGTCTCATCTTGTACCTTAATCAAATCACATTCAATCAGATCTCTCCTAACTTATGCCTCTGTAATTTGGAGACCTTTGTGTAAAGTTTATTGTACAGACTTGAAAAATTCAACACAAATTTTTAAGAATTGTCTTTATACCTATAGGTAAATTCAAATCTGACTATGGTGATGTTGCTTATAAATATGGAATTTCATTACTTGACTCTTATTTTGAATTTGCTGATGCTACTTTGATTTTTAAAATGATGGCCAATGTATACTAATGTTCTAATTTTAAAAGCCTTATCCCTTTATGTACTCTTAATTATATACTAAGATTCAACCAACCATTTGCTGTTTCTATTCATATTAGTCAGTTTTATCTGATAGATCCTATTTATAAAATAAGTTTATTAAAGAATAAACTTATCAAGAGCAAACCTTACTTAAATAATTTTTCATATTAAAATTTAGGCAGTTGAAAGTGTTCTTAAAAAGTTCACATTATGTTTTGAATAACTTGAACTTAACTTTAGTTTTCATGTATACTCAATTAAATTTCACATGTTATATGAGCTGTGATTTAGTTAAGATGTTTTTCCCTTATGTGCACAACAATATTATAATTCATGTATTGTATTATGGACTTTGCCTGTCTAATAAATAATAATAAATAAATAATTCATTTTGACCCAACAGCATGAGGAGATTCCCGAAAAACTGCCGGAATATTTTTAGGAAGTTACACTACCGGTCAAAAGTTTAAGTTCACTTGTTTTATTTTTGAATTCTACACAATTAAGTCGGCTACTCAGTGAATTTTGTCAAGCACGTGCGTTTTACCTATAACAAGTCGATACACGCTACTGGCCAGGGTGTAGAAGGGAGTTTGGCGCGTTTGGGAGACGCGTAGATCGAGCACAAACTTGTTATGACAGGTTGCATTATCTCGATGTGTCTAGTGTATATTACAAGTAACATCTTAGTGCTTGAGAGCTCTTTCCAAAAGTTATATTTCCAATTGTTTTTCATATTTTTCTTTATAAAAAGGTAAGTAGAACATTTTTCATATTGAAAATCGTTACTCTTAAAGAAAAATTTATATTTAAATTGACGTAATTCGACAAATATCATCCCATTATTGAAATGTGAAGAAAACTACATATTTTATGTGTCAATCGTAGAGAAATGGATCGAAAAGCAGAGCTGAGTGTAGAGACACGAGCAGTTATTGTGTCATTACACGAAGAAGGTTATTCAACGCGAAAAATTGCTTCTAAATGTTATGTTTCTCAAACTGCAGTCATAGGAGCGTTACAAAGAAAGCGAGGTGAACCTAAACTTCTGACCGGTAGTGTACTTCCAATTAATAGCTTCACTTCCATTCCCACTTTTGCGCGTGAGCATTCGTTATGATGTTCCAAATGACCAACAAACTTGAGCATACACCTGATCATAACAGAGCTTTGTGTCGAAAGCCGAGAAGGGGGATTTTTAACTTAAGGAGATAAAGCCATCTTTAAAATTCTTAAACATATATTTTTTTATTCTTGCTTTTTCAAGAAAACAGTGTGAAATAAAAAAAGCAATAGTTAATGCTGAAATAATCATAATTTTATATTAAAAAGTGCAGTTAATTCATATTTAATATATTAACACTTTGAAGCATAAATTTTTCTTTATATACGATTTACTTAAAATTTGGTACTCGCAAGTTTCTGGAATTACTAATTACGAATGTGAACTCGAAATTCAAATATTAAAAATGTCGAATCCGACATAGCGGACTGAAATGATAAAAAGTAAGCTGATTTGCATAAAAATTCGTGTTCGGAAGATTTTGAGATCGCTGATTATGAATCTGAACTCAACTCAGGTTTGAAATGGATATATGGAAATGGAATCCGTCATTTTGGATTAAAAAATTTCGAGTTTAGATTTCTGACCAGTGCCATTAAAAAACCACTCGATACCAAATTTTACAACAATCTATATATAAGAAGATGAAGGAATATTTTTGCTACGAAGGGTTACGTAGATCGATAGAATTCATTTATTTCAACATCCCGGTCTTGAAATAAAATTTTGGTACATATTACGTAATTACAATAGATTTTAAGCTATTTCTTTCGTTCTCTTTTCTACTTGTCCCTTCTCATTTTTTTCCAATATCCACATGATGCTTATATTTTCAATTCGTGTTCTATCGCAGTCTCTCATCAGATGTACAATTATATATGGCGGCGAGTTGTCCATTCACTTTATGACAAAAAGAAAAAGGAAAAAAAAACGAGAGCCAGAGGTGGAAGAGAAAGGCTTTAGCGAGGCGTTGGAGGGTCGGGGGCGCGGAAAAGAGAAGCAAGCGGACTACATGCAACGACTTGCTACTTTCTGTCAATGGAGTAGTGTAATCGTGTGTATCGTGGAGTGTTCGCCAAATAAAGAACTTCACCGGTCTTTGGGAGTACCTGCTTACAATGGTCAAACCCGAACAAGATGACCCCCTTGATCTAACCGGCAACATATATGTCAGATACAACACGTAGAATTAGTATAGTATACATACTTATCATACAGATCCAATAGTTCCTCCAGTGATACGCCTAGTTCCAGGAATCCCTTTATAATATGATCGTTTGATACACGTAGTCGACAGGCTCGCACTTCCATTTGCTTTAATAAAAATTCTGAAATCAGTAATTAATATGCTTCAACATAATTAAAAAAAGGGAATCAATTATTTAGGAAAATTTATTTACTTAGTTATGGAGATTCTTACATATGTTTAAGACGGATATTTCATAATTTTTGGTTGTGTACGATATACGAAACACAGTTTTAGTGTCTAGCATTTTTTTAGTTAAAGGATGCATTAAATAGAAATGTTATAACTGAGTTGTTACTATCAATTATTTGCAATCGTTGCAATTTTCGTAAATTTAATCATACTTTCATCCATAGTTAAACTGAATTCGCACTACTGCATGATGCGGGACAGTGAAGAGCTGTTTCAATGAAATTTTGCTTTTCTTTCTGTTATTTTAACGACAACATAGTTTCACTACGTTCTTATGAAAACTGTGCTATTCTTGATAGATAATATTTTGATTTACAATGTCAAAGTTATTAACCTGATATTATATTATGAAAGAAGTTACCGTTGCAGTGAGCACCTTACAAATTATTATAAAGTAATGTTATACGTAGTGAATGAGCTTTAAATATACAGGGTGTCTCAAAATTACCTGACCAACGGGGTATGGCGGTGTTCGGGAGGCACCACTGATCACGAAAATAACCTTCCTTTTGTTCGGAAGTTCATAGTTTTTAAATGGGAGCAGGTCAAACTTGACCAATCAGAACGAGGCGTCAAGAGAAACGTAGGCACTTACGAACTCTGAGTTTTCTTCCCTCGCTTTTGTTTCTCGGTAGCTTGTTTCTTGTTTCCAATAGGCATGTCTTCGGCTGACGTCATCCTGCCCGAAGCCACCGAGAAACAAAAGCGAGGGAAGAAAACTCAGAGTTCGTAAGTGCCTACGTTTCTCTTGACGCCTCGTTCTGATTGGTCAAGTTTGACCTGCTCCCATTTAAAAACTATGAACTTCCGAACAAAAGGAAGGTTATTTTCGTGATCAGTGGTGCCTCCCGAACACCGCCATACCCCGTTGGTCAGGTAATTTTGAGACACCCTGTATTATACAGGGTGTCCCAAAATTACCTGACCAACGGGGTATGGTGGTGTTCGGGAGAACTGAACACGAAAATGACCTCCCTTTTGTCCGGAAGGTCATAGTTTTTAAATGGGAGCAGGTCAAAGTTGACCAATCAGAGGAAGGCGTCAAGAGAAACGTAGGCACCTGCGAACTCTGAGTTTTCTTCCCTCGCTTTTGTTTCTCGGTAGCTTGTTTCTTGTTTCCAATAGGCATGTCTTCGGCTGACGTCATCCTGCCCGAAGCCACCGAGAAACAAAAGCGAGGGAAGAAAACTCAGAGTTCGCAGGTGCCTACGTTTCTCTTGACGCCTTCCTCTGATTGGTCAACTTTGACCTGCTCCCATTTAAAAACTATGACCTTCCGGACAAAAGGGAGGTCATTTTCGTGTTCAGTTCTCCCGAACACCACCATACCCCGTTGGTCAGGTAATTTTGGGACACCCTGTATGTAACTAACAATAGGGTAATTGTATATACATATATTTGATGTGGTATTCAGTTTAAGAGAATATATCAGTTTTTTTAGATAATAAGCAGTATAGCGAGTTGCCCAGCCCCACGCGCTGTAATTTTATTTTATTTTTCTCTTTGAACGCCAAGACAAGAGAGGTAAAAAATTACCGAAAAATTAGAGGTGAGTCGAATCCGATATTTTCAGACTTTTAAGCTACAACGTTATCAACTGCGTCATTAAGCCCGCTGTCCATCCTGATAAATTCCTATCTTGAAGTTTTTCGGCAAATTTTAGTATAGACATCCTTCTTTAAGCCAGTAATGTCACGTCAATGTACATTATCATACTCGTAGTAAATTGTGCAAAATATACTTACCAATTGGAAAACAATGAGGAGTTCCGGAATATTCTTGACCCAGAAGTTTAATTTTGCTCATTAGTATCACCAATTTATCTTCTGCAGATGGAGCTGTAGCGTTCTTCAATTCTAAAAATGTTTATAACACAGTCTAATATTATATGCATATTTACATATAATCAGATTATACACACAAGCTATTGCTATCACCATACCATTCTCAATTATGTTAGTCCAAATGCCTTGTATTAACATAGCATCTTGATGACCCGAACAATGAATAATAGCGAGTTTACATTCCCAAAGTTGAAGTGGTTCTGCATATTCCTCGTACAACTGTAAAAAAGGATCAGTATGATGTTGTAAACCAATATCGTGACATTGAAAAATTTATGAACATGGAGTTATTAATTGTAAGCCATGAAAACAGACGTCAATGAACGAATTAATTTTTCAAAGCACAGTTATCTTTCATGAATAATACGTCTACGAATAAAAATATCGGGGTAAACAGGTTTGTTATAAGGCACAATCACTTGACTTATGCGGTTGCATTATGTATATTCGCTGTTGGAAAAAAAAAAAACATAATTTCACATATGTTCAAATTTCAATAAATTTGTTTGGGATCGTTTTGTGAATTTGTGAAAAGCTATTGGAAATGTGTAAACAAAGTAAAAATTAAAAAAAAAACGTAATTCTGAGTAATCATTGTATCTATTAACGATTGTGGCCATGGATATTCAATTTGAGGAGGAGTATATTCAGAAATACGCCAACGGGAAATTTTAGATGCGAGATGAATTCTATCGGCAGTACACCGCTGAAATGCTGGAAATGTGTGATATGCCTAGAATGTGATCGACTTGGAATCATGCGGTTTTGTTCCAAAATTTAAGTCACAATTGAATTAAATCAGAATTTCATACCAATCAAATGATTTATTTTCTTCCATTAAATTTGAAATCACAATGAATCTCAAGGTGTGCTATGTATGTACATTACGATTTCGATTGCAAGATCGATGTTCCAGTAAACAATCAAAACAAAGAAATGCTTTGATTCGATTGATTTGCTGTGACATCACCATTTCGTTTATTGTAATGCTTTATGACACACGACATTTTTTAATTTGTTGTCTGGCGCGTAAAGAAACAAACTTGATGGTTTTCCGAAACGAGAACAGGCAACATACAATTGACTATGTGAGAAACATGGATTTTTAAGGTTAATATCGCAAACACTCAATAACTGCCCTTGTGATTTGTTTATGTTCAATGCGAATGCAAGCCGCACCGGAAACTGCAAGCGTTTAAAGTCGAATGGCGTATCGATCGGAATCAATGGGATGCGTGGTATCAAAACGTCGTCTTTGTACTTTCCTTTAACAATTGTTGCTTTGATAACGTTGTTCATCAGTTTCTTCACCGCAAGCTGGGTGCCATTACAAAGACGTGGTTGGATGATATTTCGCAACATTATGAATACCGACCGGCTTTCAATTGGAGATTGTGAGGCGGCAGTCCGGGCAATTCCAGCGAGTTTAAAAATTCGGTTGGATAATTGACAACATCATCTTGGCTAGTAACGGAATCCACTGATTTGTACATCATCAATTCGCCAGCAATTTCACTTTGAGTCTTGAAATTCACTTCGTCAACATTATTGTTTTTCGCAGCCAATAGTACGTTCGCTCAATCAAATATGATTTTTGTAATTTTGAGCAATGTTTGGGAACATCTTTCGGATGAGTTTGGTCTTTGATTCGGTGAATTGGCAAAAATCGACGGAGAATGTAATGCAGCCAGTCGAAATGTCAACGGGGATTTTGCCATTGCCAATGTCCAGCAATTGTTTTGAAAATACTTCTCCAGATGTGTCGTTCTGCAACTCGACACGCATGTTTATACTTAATTTGAGTGTCTTGACATGTTTCCACAAAACAGACGACTTAGAACATGCATTAAGTTCATCGACTAGCGTTGATCGTGGAATCACTGGCAATGTTTGGCGAAAATCACCTGCCAATAGAATCATCGCACCTCCAAACCGGTTTTGATTGTTTCGTAGATCTTGGATCGTTCAGCCTAATACCTCCAAAAACTTTTTATGCGCCATCGTACATTCATCCCAAACGATCAATTTGCATTGCTGTGTTATGCTGGGAGTCTCCCGACCCCATTGAGAAACGCCAGGCCAAGTAGTTCACGCGTGTAGCAATGAGCTAAGTCAGAACTAAAGACGGCCTGGCAACCAATATGTGGAAATCTAAAAATCGCACAATAATCACTTTTCGGAAGTCCAGCTTATGGCTGCACATTCGAAAATCTACAGTCTACAATTAAAATCCGAACGGATAAGGTGGTCTCGTGGAGTAGACTCGGTACAGGAAATAGGAGGACCGAACGGTGCCTATATTTTTCCAAGTCGACGTACGTCGACATACTGTACAACACTTGATTGTTTCAATAAACCTTCTCTGTTTTGTTGTATTCACGCGAGTTCCAACTCCTTAACCGGCAACGATCCCAAAAATTACCTTAGCCCTAACCTCTCGAACGAACTCCTTTGTCACCGAGACGTTACGGCACAACAGCTGCAAAATTTCGATCATCGCACCGTTCTTCGAAAGGTTGCACGTTGGAGTTTCATTGATTTGCATATTTAACGTCAACTTGAGTGCTGAATGAGCTGTTGGAGCGCCTTCCAACAACGTAGCTGTAATTCCTGATGAAGCAAGTGCAAATGCAATTTCATTCTGCAAGCGAATCGTTAACAAAATCAATGCGATCAAAAAAGTTTTTCCAGTTCCACCAGGAGTGTCCAAGAAGAAAATTCCTTCAGTTCCATCGTTCACAACTTTCATGAGAGTGTCGTAGGCATATTTTGTTGCCGATTCAAAAGTAGAACGTTCGTTCGAATTGATTCTCTCAATACATCGCAATCATATTGTTTTTCGTGTTTCAACTTTTGATTAAACGCGTCGTGCATCTGTTCGTATTTGATGAAATTTTTTTTTCCTGAAAACTTTTCCAGGACTATAAAGAACAAAACAAAATAAGAATCACGCATATCTATTATTCGAATCGTGAGTTATGGTCTTGAATTCATACAAAAATCCCATAGAAAAAATCACTTACAGTTTTTCCTAAATTTTCCAATTATTCGGGCAACTTTTCCAATTTTTCTTTCCCTAAAAACTTTATTCGAACTATTACAGACATTAAAAAAAAAAATTAGCCAAATCGATCCAGCCGTTCTCAAGTGATGCGCTTGCCAACGAACAGCATTTAATTTCTATTTATATAGATTTGCAAACTTGATTCCGTGATTAAGCCTGACCGGGCCCTGAAGTGATTGGCCTCGTATGGCCCAACTCAATTTCACTTTGCAATAAAAAGAATTTCCTTATTAGGTCTCTAATTGGCATTGATATGGAAATCCATATTATGGTATCCACATTAAATCCTGGTAGGGACCTACCAGGATGCCCTATCTTAGGGCATCTCTGATAATTTTCTTCACGGGTTGCACGTCTTAGATAATTTCGCCGTCTGTCATCAACTGACTGTTTTCTTCTTCATCACCGACTAGCCAAATGTTCACATCGTCTAATATCAGATCGTCTGGTTTATCAACAAGTTTTTCGACAATTGTACCTCGAAGCTCAATCAATTCCGAGTCAACATTTACTTGACTGTTAGTGAAATTTAAGAATTCTTCTTGTGATAAGTTTCTATCTTTATCTGAATTTTTATACGCTTCTAGCAACGGAAAGTAAGACCATAACTTCTGCCATGAACAAACCAACGTTTTTATTCTCAGATTTTCCCCTGCGTTTGCGAGATAAAAAGTAACATCTTTAAAGTTTGTTTCTTTTAAAGACTGAACAGTACTCCCGTCTTTAGACATAACACTGTACAATAAACTTTGTTTGTAGTGCATTTTGCTTATTTCAATAACATGTTGGTCCTTGAACTGTAAAAGTGGAATAACGTTTGAAGGTAAGTACTGTAACGTGGCGTTACAGAGTTTGAGGGGATACCACCGAGGAATTATCGAAAAATAAATAAATAAGACTTATCAGGTCGGACAGTGGGTTCAGTGGGTTCCGTGGCACAGTGGTAAGTGCCCGACTTAGTAGTCCGAAGTTATCGGGTTCGATTCCCGATCAGAATTCCTAATTTTTCGGAAATTACTAGCCCACTAGAGCTCCCTGGCCGCCCTGAGGATAAATTAATTACAGCGGGGGCGAGCCGGGCACCACGGTATAGTATATTGTACGGATAAAACCATTTTTAGATCAAGACACTCGGCCGAGTCTCGCGCCAAGTACAGACAACCGGATGTACAGGGCATGGCTTGCAGAGACTCTTTACCCGAGTCAACTCTTATATCTGTGTTTGGAACGAAATATCTTATGAACCGCTATACATGAGAAAAAGTTATTGATACATTCACTGTAGGAATTGAGGGTTCTGAATCGATTGCCACCAAGACCAATACGATCGGTGTACGAGATGAGAGCGTATTCACACGGCGAGCGAGATGATTTTATTTCAGTTCCGTCGTCGTTGTCATCGTCTTCGCACGTCCATTTATTTTTTCATACGACAGATGGGGCTCATTGCTTTGCCTTCTCTACCTATTTGTACTCTGGATGTTTTTGGTAATTTACGAATACACAACAAAATCAAATACATTTTGTACGTGAAGCTACCGTTCAGACCGAACTTTCAATTAATATAAAGCTGCCTTTACAATAGTATAAAATTATTAAGTCTTTCTTCCGCCCAAAACGTATAACAAAAATTCATGTGGAGCGCGCGTGTTGAGTGTACGTATGTGTGTGCTTCGATATAATTCCTAGTATTTGAGATGATAGTTTTTAGAGATATAGGATATCCAGGTGTTCCGCTCCGTAGCTTCCTGTATCTAGGTGTCGGACCTAGAAGTCCAGAAAATCCAAAAAAGTGTGCAACGAGCGACGCTTTGGCGTTTCGCTTATACCATAGTATCCTCTCTGTTGTTCGCACGACCTGAGGTACGTAAATAATTAAGCACACTCTCCTCTTTTACGTTTACCACACGACTTCAACAAGCTGGACACTATTAATGACGCTTATATCCATTCAAGATTACATTTTCTTTAAAAATTTGTATATATCTTGTAACAAAAATGTTACTATAAACTCCTCCCCGCCACCTGGCTCGAGGGCACCACTGGCCCCGAACACTACTATTGCGTATACTGTTGGTTAATATTATTCATTGCGTCTATTTAGCGTTCTAGGTCTATTGTATTTAGTGTTAAAATCACTATCCCCCGTAGGACACTGGCTCGAGGACCGTCGCATGGGTAGTAAAGAAGCCCATGTGACAGGGGT
The DNA here is from genome assembly GCF_000341935.2 of Cephus cinctus. Taxonomy (NCBI): domain Eukaryota; kingdom Metazoa; phylum Arthropoda; class Insecta; order Hymenoptera; family Cephidae; genus Cephus; species Cephus cinctus. The sequence goes on along the minus strand of NW_014333089.1, from coordinate 41,826 downwards.
GGAGCCCTCTCCTTCGGCCCCGCGAACATACCCGGGAGGATTTTGACAGACCTGGAGGCCGCCATCTTGATCGGCGCGCGACAGCTAGGCCGCACGCCGTCGAAGCCAACGCCGTGCTACTCGACCGCGAGGCTCTGGAAGGCCCGCCAGCGGAAAGAACCAATGCCCTGCCATGCCAGAACTGCCAACCAATGCCGAAGCACGTAGCCCTCTCGGCCCAGCGACCCCACCAATCCCCGAGGCTCTGGAGGCCTATGGACGGAAACAACGAAGACCGGAAACACCGAAGATTTCTTCACTTCGAGCCAGGTCTTGTAAGCGATAACTGACTTAGTTATCCACGCTTGGCTTTGGTTTTTGTATACGACAGGAAGGTTAACATTTTTAACACTAGATTTACGGAACCCGTCAATTTGACGGATTTCAAATTTCATATTTAACCCTTAAACTCCACACAGGTGCGATTTACGAATTCGCACTAGCCAGTTGTAATTTAAAGGTGCATGATCGAGATGCGGAATTTAAGTGTTGAAGTTAAAGAAATCATAAATATTATTTTTTATTAATTTATGGTGACTTTGATAACCAATGTCCGTCAATCTAGTGTTCAATGCCCTAGAATTTTTTGCTTTACCAATCACTAACAAGTCAACTCCATGCGTATTACTCGCGTTAGAACAAGACATCACGGTACTTCTGGTTTTAGTCAATTTAAAAATAAATATTTCAAAATGATCACCGTCCATTTCCTTCACGTATTCGAGTCGCCTTTTAAAGGAGTCAAAAACGGATTTCAGAGTATCGAGTTTAATCTTTTGAATCTCGACTACTACTGCTGTCTTCAATTTAGAAATGTTTCTCGCAGCATATTTATACACTTTTTCTTTTAAATAACCCCACAACATAACAAGTCTAGAGGGTTCAGGTTGGGAGAGTATGGTGGCTAATCGATTCCACCTTCATAGAATTTAAATTATTCTATGCCTGTTATCCGAACGTCAAATACTTTAAAAAGAGATTGAAAGACCTTTGGAGTGGGGTGAGGTGGTGCACCGGCTTGCATAAAGAAGAATGATGCCATACGACGACGGCGAACCTAAGCATGTTCAGATAAATTGTACCCGTTATTAACTCTTCTATGAATGTAGAGTGTATCACTATGACTGATATGGCTGCACATGCTGAAACTTTCTGAGAATGTAGCGTTTTTAATATTGAAAGGTGGGAGTTTTCCGTTTCCGGAATCAAACAGTTTGCTTGTTTACGAATTCATTAAAAAAGCAATGATGCTCGTCACTGAAAATTATTTAGTTAGGAGAAGAAGAGAGCTTTCTTCAAATTTTTACAATATATTATTTGCAAAAACCACTCTTTTTTCTCTACATTTTGCATGACAACGCTGCGAACAATGATTACAGTGTGCAATCATTGTGCCCCAATTGTGAAACACGTTGCCTAATAGAGCCATTTGGATTTTCGGCGAATCAATTTTTAACGCACTCAATGTTTTCTACGATACTGACTAACACTGGTCGCCCTGAATTTTCTTCTTTTCTATTTTTCAGCGGTCTGTACTCAAGATATCTTTCAAGAAAGCTGCAATAGAAACAGTGAACTGCTTTCATAGATGAGAAAGAATTTTCAAGTCATGTACCAGAATAAAAAGTTAAGTATACTAACCGTTTAAGAGTCGAATCTAAAATCTCAGTATGGGTTTCATATAATGTATGGAATGCTTTCTTTGGTGCGCCGATTGAATCATTACGCAAATAGTATGATTTTATAAGAAACTGTTTTTATGTAACTCATGCATGAAAAATGCTACTTTTCGTGCCTCCAAAGTGTGGCGTAAATGGCGCTTCATAACTAACGATACGATAAAAATGCTGCGCATGCGCAAATCGGCCCAATTTTACATTATAGCACTAGTGCTTTTTTATCGCATTAGTGTGATAAGTAGTCCATTATGATACAATTGCGGAAAGTTGGTGATTCCTGACGAATGTGACACGAGTCAGAATCGTGGCAAACGTCACACGAGTAGGAATCACCAACCCGCACGCGTTTCATATACTATTTTTTGCAACAATGTACGGAAAGTTCGCAGGATATGCACCAAAAAGAAGCACGAAATGGCCGATTCTTGATGAGTTCAGAGTGTGCGAGAATCATAACATTCCCGCACGTCCGTGCGGAAGATTAAACTTTTTCTTACTGATACAATAAAGCGAACATTATACGCAGGTCGTAAAGTTTGTCACACTCGCTGCACTCGTAAAACAAGCAGCACTCGCCTTCGGCTCGTGCCGTTGTGTTACTCGTGTGCGACTCGTGCGACCAACTTCACCGCCCGCCTATAAAGTTCGCTTTCTCGCACTCGTATCGCAAAGTACTATTGTTGAAGGTCCTTATTTCGATGCGTAACCGAAAAGACGGAGGCCAAACAATTGTATGAAACATTTATTCGGTTTGTTGTCTTTCCTGATATTTACACAACGTATTACTAAATTTGCTGGCAAAGCCGTGAAATTCAAATTACACTTTTATCATATATTTTTGTTTACCCTACATATTAAATAAAATTTTATAGCAAATATGAAGATCAATCTGATAAATGTTATACAGTTATTTTTGACAACATTTCAAGCAATGAATATTCCTATCGCTAGTACATGCGCTTGGATAGATTCGGTTCATCAATTGCATTTGCCAGTCTTCATCTTCTATTATTCGCATTTCTATATTTTTATATAATTCTTCATAATCTAGAGAACTTCCTTCCACTATTTCTATACCAGTGTATACTGCTATCGCATTTAATAATATCCTTTCAAAACTATTTTTTAATTATATTTCCCCATAAGCTTTTCAGGAATCAAGAGACTCGGTCGAGTCTCGCGCCAATTACAGGCAACCGGCTGTACAGGGCACAACTCGCAGAGACTCTTTACTTGAGTCAACTCTTATACCTGTGTTTGGAACGAAATATCCAATTAACCGCTATACATGAGAAAAAGTTATTAATACATTCACTATAGGAATTGAGGGTTCTGAATTGATTTCCACCACGTTCAATACGATTTGTGTACGAGATCAGGGCGTATTGAGATGGCGAGCGAGATGATTTTATTTCAGTTCCGTCGTCGTCGTCATCGTCGTCGTCGTCGTCGTCGTCGTCGTCTTCGCACGTCCATCGCATTTTTACACGACAGATGGCGCTGACTGCTATGCCTTCTTTACCTATTTGTACTCTGAATGGTGTTAGTAATTTACGAATACACAACACAATCAAATACACTTTATACGTGAAGCTACCGTTCATACCGAATTTCCAGTTAGTATAAGGGTGCTTTCACAACAGTATAGAATTATTAAGTTTTTAATAGCATTCATGTGGAGCGCGCGTGTATGGGTGTATGTATATGTGTGCTTCGGAATAGTTCCTCATATTTTAGGTGACAGTTCTTAGAGATAGAGGATGTCCAGATGTTCCGCTCCGTAGGTTCCTGCATCTAGGTGTCAGACGTGGAAGTCCAAGGTGTCCAGGTATTCCGCTCCGTAGTTTCCTGTGTCCAGATGTTGGATGTAGAAGTCCAGGGTGTCCAAGTGTCGCGCTCTGTAGTTTCTTGTATCTAGGTGTCGGACGTAGAAGTCTAGAGTGTCCAGAAAAGTGTGAAACGAGCGACGCTTTGGCGCTTCGCTCAAACAATAGTATCCTCTCTGTTGTTCGCACGTCCTGAGGTACGCAAATAATCCAGCACACTCTCCTCTCTTACGTTTACCACACGGCTTCAACAAGCTGGACACCATTTACGACGCTTATATGCACTGAAGATTACATTTTCTTTAAAAATTTGGATATATCTTTATGCATTTCTAAAAAAAAAGGGATTTATGAATTATATTTATATGCCATTAAACATTTTCGAGGACGCAATATATTTTTCTGATTAGCGACATCATAATGCATTTACATTTTATATCTATGAAAATATTGATTTCATTGCTTAGAGCGTCATGTCCCGTTGAACAACAAAAACTTGTGATATCCCCCAAAAAACACTTACGCCTAAAGTTCTATTAATTATTGAATGACCATTAAATCATAATCAACTACGGGAAGCAGTAGTAATGTAAAAGAGTAGTGAAAACGTTATAAGAAATTTTGAAAATACAATTAAAATGATGGGCCAGTGCTA
>NW_014333089.1:37252-37556 GCF_000341935.2 Cephus cinctus | reverse complement strand
AGTCACTACATGTTTGCCTATTATATGATCTAGCACTGGCCCATCATTTTAATTGCATTTTCAAAATTTCTTATAACGTTTTCACTACTCTTTTATATTACTACTGCTTCCCGCAGTTGATTATGATTCAATGGTCATTTAATAATTAATAAAACTTTTGGTGATTCCTTATCGAGTACTACTTGGCGGGTCCGTGCCAGGAATTCCAAAGTACTTACTTTGAACGTGCTAATAGTATCCTAAAACTATATGTGGGTTATTAAGCTTTTACCGTGATTATTTTTGACGAGTTATTGTTAATAAT